>NW_027069575.1:606840-711369 GCF_002906115.3 Quercus suber
CGTAGAGAAAGAGAACATGCTTTGGTTTCAGAAATGTCTAATTAGGGGTTAATTGTGCGTACCTCGGTTTATGAGGGTATTGGGGTTTTTATAGTAGTAGAGGGTGGACCTCTCTTTCTTGGAGTAGAAGTCTTTTCCTTATAGGAATCCTCATAAGCGTGGATTGCGGGATCCTTTCCTTATAGGACTCTGATACGGGGCGTGGAACACAAGCAACTTCCCATGCGCGTTGGCCAAGTCTTAGCTTCAACAGAGCCGTCGGCCTTGAAACCGTCAGCCTTCTTTCTCCCCTTGGCGTCACCTTCTTGCTATAGAGTAACCAAGGATCTTTGAATAACCGTCGGTTAGAACCGGAGCCTTCAGTCCCGGTTTATCTTGGTCCCGTCAGCATGACTCCGTCTGTCACCCGTAATTGGCCCGTCAGTCGAAGCTCGCACTGACAGGTTAAGCCCATGACACCTGCTATGATTATTCTTCCATATCAGGTATAAAATAAAACCAAATTAGTTTATTAATTTGACTTATTGGTTATGGGTTCCAATTAGCACAATTAGTAAAATTTCTGATCGTTGTATAAGAGATTTCCGCCTACATCAAAAACTGATTGGTGTTTGATAATGAAGAGCTATTATTATGAGTGAATGCCAAAGCACATTCGTTAGCTATAATTTAATGGAAATTTCTTTTATTACTACTTGATAATTTCACATTAATTGGTTTACGAGTTACCATTAAGATGCATTTAGTACATATAAATTAAAATATAGAAATAATGTTATCTATACCGACTATACGCAAGACAAGTTTGATTGCATCACAGCCAAAGTTTCACATAATTTTTTTTGGAGAAGTAATATTCAAGTAAAGGAACCTTTAGGTTTTTTTTTTTTTTTTTTCCTTTTTATGTTTAATTCTATGAAACAAGGATAAGCTAAGGATAAGGTAAGAAAGATGGAGACATGAAAGACAATTCTAGGTCGTCTTACATACAATAAATTTTTTTTTTTGGAAACAAATACATTAAAATTTAAACAATAGATTGATGATACGCATAATATTTCCTAGTTCCCACAATTTTTAATCATAATCTATTGTGATTGACTAATTGGTACATAATAAAAACAACATTTTAATAGATACAAATGAATGTGATTACACCCTTCGCACACATATTATGTATATAATTATGAAAGAATTATAAAAAATATATATATAATTTCTATAAAATAATAATATTATTATTATTATAGTAATCAAACCTTAGTCCCATACATTTTTCAATCGATTATAGATCCTCACTAGATTAATTAGATTAAACCACATATATTAGTATTACTACAAAATATATCCCAAATTGTGAAAAGTGTTTTTTCCTTTACTCAAAACTCAAAAATAAAAAGGAAAAATTGATAGAATTATACCACAAGCTACACAAGACAAAAAGAGAGTAATACTAGAGGGTCTTGTTAACGAATATCATTAGGGCATTTGTTAATGAGTCATTATAAAAAAGTCTTAGTACAACTTTTATGGAAATTGTGGGAGGAACAAATCTTTCCCCAATCAGGTATTGTTTGCTTTGGGAATGGGCCGAGGAGCCGATGCCACCCTCACAAATTTGTTTAATCCCACATCGGTGAGAGATGCCTCCCACTTTTGCCTTATAATCACTTGGCCTAAGGAAGGGTGTACCATAGTGTGTGTGTTCGCTTTGGGAATGGGCCGAGGAGCCGATGCCACCCTCATGAATTTGTTCAATCCCACATCGGGGAGAGACGCCTCCCACTCTTGCCATATAAGCACTTGGTCTAAGGAATGGTGTACCATAATGTGTGCGAACAATACCTGATTGGAGAAAGATTCGTTTCTCCCACAGAAATTATAAAAAAAAAAACTGTCCAAAAAATCAATTGTTTTTTTTTTTTCTCCAAAAAAAATTTCTAAAATTTTTCTCTAAATCAATACCCATATGATCATTAAGGAATGGAAATGAATGTTTTTAAGGAAATGAAATAGAATGGAATAAAATGATCATAAAGGGAATGAAAAGGAAAGAAATGTATTTAAGCAAGGGAAAGGAATAGAAAAGAATGAAATATGATGGAATTAAATAACCTTAATTGATGTTTTAAAATAAAAGAATGAGAATGGATGAAAATTAATGGAATGCAAGTAATCTTGTTTGGAAATAACATGGAGGGAATGTAATGGATTTATTTTATGAAAATATTACTATTAGTCCTCTATTTTAAAATAAAGGGTCCCTTAAAAAAATAAATAAATAAAGGGTTAAACATATAGGGGTATTTTGAGAGTTTTAATAAAAAATTCATTAAATCTAATTTTGTTCCCTCTCATTCTTCCCAATTTCGAGAGGAATGAAAATTTGAGGTTTTAAGGGAATAGAGAGGAATAAATGTTCCCTCCTACTCATTCAATTATTTCCTATTTAAACTCCCAAATAAAGAAATGGAAGAATATTTTAAAATTATTCTCTCCATTTCTTTTTATTCCTTCTCCGCAAACGAGGATTAGAGTATCCGTTAGTATTATTTTTTTCTACTGTAATAGAGACCGGACTCCAAAGAAAATAAATGAGATGATATATATATATATATATATATCTCGGGATAATTCTTGAAGGAAATAAAATAAAAGAAAAAGGTTTCTCTCCAAACTAGTTTGGAAAGAAACCTTTCAAACTTCTCATATATCTCTTTTTTTCGTGTGAATTTTGAAAATCTAACCGTTGAATTTCATGTTCCTTATGTTCTTAACATGCATATCAAATTTCGTTCAAATTGGATATTATTTACTATTCGATTAATAAATTTATTTTTTATACCTGATTTTAAATCATAAAAATTTGAAATTTTAACATTTATTTGATGAGATAACAATTGATTTTTGATTTTTTTGAAATTTTACATGTATGAAGAATATAATAAGAATATGCAATTTAACGGTTAGATTATCAAAATTTACACTTAATATAAAAATATAAGAGTTTATAGAATTTTTTTCCAAATTAATTCGAAGAGAAATCTAGTTCAAAATAAAGTAAGACAAGACCGACAGAAAGCCACAGAGGAATTTAACTTAACTACCGAACTTCAATTTTCTAACAATTCCCTCTCATTCTCTTTCATCAAACCATTTCTTTTGCCTTTTTTATTTTTTTATTTTATCCTTCTGCAAAGAATCCTGTCCCCAGCAAAAAACGACGCCTTTGCTTTTTCTCAACGGCCGCTCTATTCCTAAATTAGCTACTTTCTCTCTCTCTCTCTCTCTCTCTCTCTCTCTCACGCGCACACGCAAACTATAACACACACACACACACACACTCTTGATACGTTCCCTCCCAAGATCTCTCATTCTTACATGTCGGTGGGCGTTGTTGATATCTCAAACAAGATCTGAGAAGAGTACCATTCCCACCTCAGATCTCTCTTTTTTCTATCTGGGTGTTGCCTTTGTTTTTGTTTTTGTTTTTTAATTCTCGATGAGTTGGAGATACAGAGCTGGGCTGTGTCTCATAGGAGCTGTTGTTGTTATATGGGTCACCTCTGCCGAAGTCACCCAGGTCAGCTCTACCAACTTCTTTTTTTTTTTTTTTTGGGTTAAGTCTCATTCATGGTTATGAATTTATATGCCTTACATCTATGTTTGGTGCAACATGAGTTCCTGTCTCTTGTTTGGGTTTTGAATTATTATTATTATTATTTTGTATCCATTTCAATGGATGTTTGATGAGGATGAACCATGTTCATATAGTTATGGAATTTTTAGCTCAATCTAGTTTTGTAATTCGTTAGGACTAAAGGTCAATGCAACTCAGCTCAATTAATGCTTAGTCCTACTAGGAGTCTTGTAGCTCAATTTACACTATATAGTGTTTACAACAGAGACGTTCAGGATTCAAATCATAATAATAATAATAAAACTAAGGCTTAATCACAATTAAATTCGGGTTGGCCGCATATATTCTTTTCCTCTATTTTGTTCATGGTTAAAGGCATACTCTTTGTTACCTCCCTATTAATCATATCCTTTTTCGTTCTTTCAACTCGAATTAAATTACTATTGTGCCTATAGGTTTTGGGTAGATATTGAGTTATGTTAAAAAATATGTACATGAAATTGAAGTTCCTGTCATGGTCATGTTGATCATCCAGAAAAAATAAAGCCACCAGAAAAACTCAGCTGTGGTCGTAGATTTGAAAGTAATATTCTTCTTGCAATCTTATGAAGATTAGGGATGCTTTTGGTAATTGATTCTTTCTTATAGCTTGAAGTGAAGTATTTCTGCATATATATTCATCACAAACATTTATCTTTCCTTTAGCAATTTACGGGGGTCTTATATGAGGTGGGGTTTCTTCTTTCATTGATTGTTTGCATATTTATTCTATGGGTATCATAATTCGTTATAATTTGATTTCTCAAATCTTTTATGCAATGCATTGTTCTTTAACCATTGACGTAATGCTGCACCATACCAACATGTAGCCAGGTTTCAACTGACAGTTATCTTCTTTGCAGGACATATTTGTAGACTATAAGCAGCCTTTTGCAGTAACTTATCTTGGAGCTTCTCTTATGGTAGTTTACCTCCCAATAGCATTCCTAAAGGATTGGTTGTGTAATTTCCTAAAACATCGCTCTTCTAAAAGTGGTAAAAATGCAGAAAGCGTGGCTGAGTTTTCTGCCGGTCTTAATTCTCCAGTAAAATACAATGGTGGGCAAAAAAGCTATGAATTGGAACTTCCGACAATTTTGACTAGAAAAGACAGTGAAGCAGACCTTTCACCTCATGCAGAAGGAAGGCCATTGGTTGCTAAACAGAAAGATGAAGCTCACATACTTAAACAAAATAGAGAGCTTACAGCCAGAGAAATTGCTACTTATGGATTTTATATTGCCCCAATCTGGTTTATAACCGAGGTAAGTCACTTGGGCCACTTGGCTGTTTTCTTCAAATTTATATTTTCCATTTTGGTTTGTTAAAGAGTTGATCATTGATCATGAATCTTATCCCTAGATCCATTTTCGCTTTAAGGTGAATGTTTAATTGGCACCAGTCTGCAAGAAATTAAAGGATTCTTCCTCTACATGTATCTTCATCATAATGTCTCTTTTAGAAGTGTGCTTGTACTATGACCACTCAATCCTCCTAAGACACGTAACTAAGGCTTTTCAAATGTTACTAATTTTGGTATATACCTGTAATTTTTTTGGGGCGTGTTTGTGGTTTTTTTTTTTTTTTTTTTTTTTGGGGGGTGGGGGGTGTGGGGGGTTATAAACCATCAAAATTTTTGTTGATACCATGGTGTAAAATGGTTTTAGAAGGATACAAATCTATTCTTGTGTCCTGTTACACAACTGTCATGACCATTTTTCCTTATAGTATTAGTACTCAGCATTATATCATTGCTCCCCATTGATTGAATGACACATTCAGTGTTTATGCATGTGCTCCTGAGTTGGAGAAAAGTTTTTTTTTTTTTTTAAATAACTGAACAAGGGTGCATGCCATCTGTGTGATCTATTTTGGTGCTGTGTAGCAGTTATTATGCCTTGTGTTTGTTTTTCCATGCATTAGTCTGTTAGGTGCCACAGATGTTTTTGGGTCAACTGGACTTGTGTTTCAAGGGTCATTTCATCATGTTTGCTGTTTCATAAGGTTCTCAAGGTGAAGAGTGTAGGAATTGCCGCAGTGTTGGATAAACATATTGAACATTGTTGCTTGGAAATATAAATAAGTGAGTTTGGACACATCCTTGCCTTGTACAGGGACATGTCTGTAAAGGAGGTGAATGCCTCAAGTTTACCAGCCTACCCACTACTAAACTGTGAGGGGGCAGGTGAAGTAGAACTTGAGTTTTTTCCTCCTAATGTGATATATGTATACATGATTTACATCAGTTATGTTTGCATTCTTTTATTATCTTCTGACATTTCTTTTAGTTATTCATAGGCTTTTCTTTACACTTTTGATGCTGGCATAATTAACAAGCATATTCATGGAAATTCTATTATTTCATTTTGTGATGTATTAAGGGTTTAGATTTAGTATGAGGACCCAAAAATAGTCCTTATTGATTCTTTTTTCCTTTGGTTTGCAGTACCTATCGAATGCTGCACTGGCACGTACAAGTGTTGCGAGTACAACAGTATTATCCTCTACTTCAGGGCTTTTTACTCTTTTCATTGGTGCATATCTGGGCCAAGATTCTTTAAACGTTGCAAAAATAGTTGCTGTCTTTGTTAGCATGGCTGGTGTGGCTATGACAACCATGGGAAAAACTTGGGCAGCAGATGATTCACAAATGAATGCTTCTGCGTGAGTCCTTACTCCATCTTTATTGGTTCTATCATATCCAATCCTGAATTTTATTATATATAGGACTTAATTTCAATTGAAGACGAAATAGAGGGCTTTATTGATGCTGTTTGATGTGGAAAATACTGCAAGGCTTGTGATGTTGGTATTGTATGTCATCAAAGTATGTGCAGATATGCAAGGCTCAGTGAAGCTGTACATATGTGGGAGTGGGGGTGTAGGGGGTCAAAGTTTCACCAAGATCCAAAATACAGCTTTACTTGTTTATTTTCTATTGAAAGATACACTGTATGCCCTTTTACTATAATATGACAATAGTTAATCTCCATATTCTAAACCTCCATTTTTTTTATGCTGAAAACTTTTGGTGGAACTTAGTTGCTGTGCCATGAATATTTTCACATTCCAGTTTAAGAATTTGAGTGACAAAATCCCAACCTATTGAGTATATAAATGCAGATTATGCAGGCCATCTGTTTCACATTTCAATATATATATATATAGTCAAATACTTCTTGTGGGAAGAGGAAGTGCCGTTTGAGCCAGAGCTTGTTGGCTATATTTTTAACATATATTCTCTATCAACTTTCTGTTTGTAATGTGTGCTTTTTGCACTGACATTTGATATTTGTCAGCAGTGGAAAACGTACTCTTGTTGGGGATCTTTTTGGCCTCCTCTCAGCTGTGTCATATGGTTTATTTACAGGTTTGAGATTTTCTCTGTTATTCAGTTCTATTTTTTAATTTAAATTTAATTTGACAAACAATTATGTATTATTCTCACCATCATTGCTGCAGTGCTTCTTAAAAAGTTTGCGGGTGAAGAAGGAGAAAGGGCTGATGTGCAAAAGTTGTTTGGATATATTGGATTATTTACGCTTGTTGCACTATGGTGGCTTGGTAAGAGTCTTGACTGGCAAGTAGTTTATTAATCAGCCATCAAATGCATTTAGAAGGTTCTTTATTTGTTCTCCTTTTTTAAAAATTTATTTATTTATTTTTAAGTAAACAGTCGTATTATACTTATCAAAAAAGAAAAGAAAACAGTCATATTATCAAAATCTTGATTTAAGAATGGCGTTTGTACTAGCACCCAAAAATATTCCAAAGTTTCCTTATGTTCTCCATTATAGTAGTTCACCATTGTTAACAATAGGGCCTGGAGGCTTCCTAGCTTATCATGCTATTGATCTAGGTCTATGTAGGTTTTGTTGATATTTTCTTGGGACCCTGCAGATTTTTTATTTTTTTTAAAAAATTTCTTTTGAGAAACAATTTGGGATGAAGTGGATTCTAATTATGGACTTTTCTTTTCCTTATTATTAATTTTTATTTTTGTTAGCTGCAGTTTTAGGAGTCAAATTGTGGGGGATCTTTATCTTTCGAAATATTAGCAATATTGGTGATTGTTAAAAATGATAACTTGGGTAGTACAGCAGTTTACAAAAGAACTTTGAGAAGAAATATTACTGGATTGTTAGTAGAGTATTCAATGAAAGGTTTATGGCCAAACAACTAAACAAGGGATTATTCATATCTCCTCTTTACATTGAGAAGCATTAATGCATTAACTGATGGAGTAGGCAGCTTAGACCACTTGCACTTTTGGAGAGGTCTAATAGTCCAGGTCTTCAAACCCAGCAAGTAGCTTAAAACTTACAGAAATCAAAACTCTAATTGCACGTACTACCACCTCATCTGACTCTAATGACCCCTCCTAGTCTTGCTTTTTTTATTTTTTTTCATCTATAAATTTTCCTCTAGTCCATTAACATTCATTTTTTTTACCACCTTCTGAAACTGACCATGAAAAACTAGGGGCTGGAAATAAGCTAGGGCTCAATGCCAGATTTGGTGGACACTAGATCTGAACTTCTAGACACTTTAGCATTGTGTTTCAAATACATACTCTTTTCCTTTTCTTCTAATGGCTGACTTAGCGAGTAAAACATGTGCTGGATCTTTCATATATTATTTTTTGGTCTCTTTCATATAATAAGCAATGCATAGTACCACTTGTTTAGATGAATATCTTTCCTTCCTTTTTTGTTTCTCTTTCAGTTTGGCCATTGACAGCCTTGGGCATTGAACCAAAATTCACAATTCCTCATTCTGCTAAGATGGATGAAGTTGTTCTTGCCAATGGCTTTGTTGGAAGTGTCCTCTCTGACTACTTTTGGTATGTGAAAAGTAATGTTTATAAATCAGTGATCATGAACTCTTATTTTCTCATTCTCTTTATCATTATCTCGTTTCTCTGTAGGGCACTCTGTGTTGTATGGACAACTCCACTGGTGGCCACTTTGGGTATGTCACTCACCATCCCTCTTGCTATGTTGGCTGACATGATGATCCATGGTCGTCATTATTCAGCAATATACATTCTCGGCTCAACTCAGGTATTATTATTATAAAGATGCATTGGTCTATGGAGATTTTTCTTTGCCCTTGTGTAAATCCTTTTTTTAAGGTGTCTAAGTATAATTTTACATATTAGATGAATTAGGTGGAAAGTGTAGTTCTTGGGTATTTGGCACCGATTACAAGTCACAGTAAGACTAGGGCGTTTTTGAATGTGATCTGGTTGCTCCCCTTTTTCTTTAAAAAAAAAAAAAAAAAAAAAAAAAACCTCATACATTAATCTTCTTCTTCTTCTTCTTCTTCTTCTTCTTCTCTCTCTCTCTCTCTCTCTTAAAAAAAAAAATCTAGCCTCATACATTAATCTTCTTCTTCTTCTTCTTCTTCTTCTTCTTCTTCTTCTCTCTCTCTCTCTCTCTCTCTCTCTCTCTCTTTTTCTTTTATAAATATTATTTTTCTAGAAAGAGATGTGGTGCAAGACTAGCCACCAGAAAGATCCTAGCCAGCATTTTAATGCTGCTGAGTGGGATTCCATTTCATTTTGCTTCAATTGGAGAGGCAGTTAGTACTCAGACATGGGGAAGTGGTAGGATTTGAAAAACTTTACAGGTCCTATCCACTGTCAAGTGTCCATCATCTTCTGGTTTGCTCTCAAAGTTTCTGTTAATGCACATCATGATGGGGAGGGCCTTTGACATCATTTATTGAATTAGATAATGGCTAGGTTTCATAAAATGTTTTTGACCTCCTGGTGAAAATGATGGAACCACTTAAGAGTTATTATGTGAGCTGTGATTGGATATGGACCTAATTCTAATTCTAGAGAAGATAGAGTTATTATGGAGCTACCCAGCTTCGCATCCTTCTCCAACATTTTCTGTTCTAGTTATATGTGTAGGTGACATTTGGATTTTTGGTGTGCATTGACTGTGTTGTATTTTTCATTGGAGATAAAATTAGTTCATTTCATTTCTAATTTATTTAGGTAATTTCAACAGATGCAACTCAATTAATGCAATTAAAAAAATTATGATCAGAACCAGCTGTTATATTCAGATGCTGTTCAAAATACAATGTGTTGATTCAAATTTCTGAGGTTGGCTGTATATCTATTGTTTAAAGCCTGAAATTTCTTGTTCCCTTTGGGGTCATTGCAGGTATTTGCTGGTTTTGTAATAGCTAATCTTTCAGACTGGTTCTCAAAGAAGTTGGGCTTGTAGCATTTCATTTAATTCTTTTAGGTTAATCTAAAATATCTTTTCTCAGGCCAATCTCTCTGCACTGTTGGATGCTGTATTCCTAATTCATTGTGTTGAGAGTTCCTTTGCCATTTGCATCCTTGGCTGGAAAGAGGAAAATGATGAATGTAATTGTACTATAGTTGATTGTGTAAATGAACGTTTGTCTTTTGAGTGTAAAAAAAGGGGTTCGTCTTTACGCTAAGTTTGAGTGTAAACTGTAAAACCCCAACCTTTTTTTTTTGTTTTTGTTTTTGTTCATAGTCAAATGAAAATCCCTTTCATGCTTTTTTGTTGATTTTATTATGAATATTTTCAACCATATTCTCGTTTGAGCAATACTTTCAACCATATTCTCTGTTGGGTATATAGCCTAAATGGAGGTTACTATGAAATTCACGATTTTAGGAAGATTGGAAGCAGTAAACAACATCAAATCCCTTTTAACAATTGTTGTCTCAGCATGAAAATTTGGCGATAGTTTGAGAATGTGAAAGAATGATAATCATAACAAATTGAAACGTTTGAAATGGGTAGTCTTATAGTTCCCACCAATTGAATTGGTATGCGATGCATCATATTACATCACAAAGTACCCGTTCCATTAAAAAATACAGTTGCCTGAATGATAATGGCGTGTATAAAAGGGGTCAAGGAATATGCAAGGTAATGAGTATGTAGTGTACACCCTATGCCTCATCTTGACTTGGAAATAGTATGAAAAAGTATACTATGTATCTGCTACATATAACCTTCTTTTCACAGCAAGTGGGTCCCACTTAGCCTCTCTCTCAAAGAGGATGAAACCCACCTGCTATGAGAGGGAGGCTACATGTAGCGAATACATAGTATAATTTCTTCTTAACTTAAGATTTGATAGGAGCGAATGCATGGTATCATTTCCTCTTGACTTGAGATTTGAGAGACCCGTTGGTGGGCTTGTGCATCTATACCATAAAAATATTTCTCCTACCAAGCCTTCTTAAATGGAGAAACTGGTTGTTTAGGTGGAATTGGCAGTGATGTTCATGATAATTAATGGTGCTAGACTTAAACAATGATGATCATAAAAGTTTAGACCCAAGATGACGGGATGAAGGACTTTTGTGTGGTTACCATTAAAAAATGCCCTCATATAAGCAGACATATGAGTGTTGTATAAATAAAATAAGTGCACAAATAGAATACGGAGATATACGTGAGGTGATAGAACTCCAAAGGAGGTTTGGAAACCCGAAAATTATATTGTACAGTGTATGAGTTAATGAATTTAATTAAAGGGTTTAATTTAAATTGAATTGTCCATACCAAATAATTATTAAGAAGATTCTAAAAATAAATAAATAAAAACTAGTTATTAAGGACTAGTGCTAAAAAAAATGATATTACTTGGCCCAACTACAATATAATGTGAATTTTTGTGAGGAAAAATCCGGTGCCTCTAGTAATTTCCATTATTAAATGGGATTTATTGGGTTTTATTAATTAATAATTATTATTGCTTGTTATAAACAGTGTTTTTGCCTTGTATTCTAGTGTGGTGTTATATTTAAACTCAAGTGATGAGTTAATGTGCATGTAAGTAGGGTGAATTAAGTTCTTCATAAGAAGGCGGAGCATGTAAGTGGTGCTATATTAAACTCGTTTATGTTTATCTGTTTATAAATTAGTCAAGTTTAAACTTTAATTTTACGTGTTTAATAAATAAGCTAAACCCAAGATATATATATATATATATATACACACACACTAGCCTCATCACACGCACTTCACACATGCGATAGGCTTTTTTTTTTTTTTTTTAGTTTAATTTAATTTTTCAATTTGAATTTATTTATTGTTAGCGAAATTACACAAGAAGGAATTTTTCAGAAACTAAAATTTAGGATTTGAAATGGAGTAAACTACTGAGTTTAGTGTGTGCTAGTTTTTATGAAAAAATATATCAAATGTGCGTGAGATATATTTAAATGAAAGGTGCTACGTCTATAACATTTTTAGAACATTTTCATAATAAATCATAAATGGTTAGTTGTTTTTGAATTTTGTTGAATTACAATTTTAACCTCATTTTTATTTTTAAAAAATAAGAATTATCTAATTAAATTAGGGGGTAATTTTGACATTTTTGAAGCTATAATTAACTTTCTGAATATTTAATATATATATATATATATATTTATAAATAAGCTTGTGAACAATATGGCTCAATGAAAAATAGCCTGTAGGAGTCTTTTTTGTGTTATGCTTTGAGCTGGGCTGCCTCCTGCGGTGATGGGCCCGGGTATTCTGAGTAGGAGAGTTAAGACCGGCCCAACTGTAACTCACTTTGGGCTGGCTTATGCGCAAACTTGGCCTCGTCTGCCAGGAGAGTACTTATGGCAGGCGGAGCTGTTTTTTAATAAGTCATGGCAGGCAGAGTTGTTTTTTAATAAGTCATGGCAGGCAGAGCTGTTTTTTAATAAGTCACAATAGGCAGATATAATAACAAAAGAAAAACAGGATATAATGATCATTCTTTGATAGAAAATAACCAAGTAATCTCTATTTTTTTTATGACAATCACAGTAATGACAATCACTTTACAAAAGAAATGAAAGATTAAATGACAATATGAATCAATCAAAGAAATAATATCAAGTTAAGTTTGAGTTCGTAATGGCAAAGACCAAAGAGGAAGAATGCTTCCTCTCAATGAAACTAATTTCTCAGGAAAATATCCTGCCGTGAGGATTAATGACTTTGAGGGAATCGGACATAAATGATTAGTGCCCAGAGGAATCACTATTGTTTAACCGTCTCCAAGAGAGTGAGATTTTGAGGGGGAGAGAAGGGAACCGACCTACTGGTGGATGCCCATTACACTTTTTCTCTTTGTTTTCTGTTTTCTCTCTTATCTTTTCTTCTTTCTTTTCTTTTTCTTTTGTTTTCCTTTTTCCTTCGTGATACCTTTGTTTTTTTATCCTTCTTACAGGGCACGGCAAGGGTCCTTTTATAGGGCTAGCCGTGACCGGATTTTACTTTACCCCCTTAACTGCCTTTGTCTGGTCTGAGTGTACTTGTCGACCACCCAAAGGCTCCTCTGTGTACCACTTACCCTCGCCAGACAAAGGCAGGTTTGTGTTGTTTGTTAGTTCGCCGTGGCATCCTCTCCTGCCATGGCGTAAATGCTTTTTCTCTCTCTCCATGGCATGCACCCAACGGTTCCCCCCTCAACATTGCCTCTTTTGGGCGGTCTGTAATTCCAGCAGGACGTACCTCCCAAAAGGGCTTGGGCAAGAACCGCAAAATAGATCTTTTCCCTTCTCCCCACCACCAAACCACACCCCCCTTACCTTTTACCTCTAACCCATGGCCCCACCATGTCCCATGTTGGCTGGGTACAGCCTGGTGGTGACTAGGCCTTGCGCATGCCATCCTGTTATATATGTTCAAAATCTGCCTGTTGCTCTTGCGTTTGCCGCGATCTGGAGCTTTGTTTGCACAGTCTACCGCGCTTCTCTGTTCTTTTACGCGGGCCGTTTGCATAATTCACTGTTCTCTCTAGGGACTAGGCTTTACTTGGTACTAGGCTTCTTATTTCTTTCAGCTCATTTCTTGATTATCCTGGCTTCCTACCACATTACTTGACATTTCCTGCCGCGATGATTTTCAGGCCTAAAGGGCCTCTTTTCAGGCCTACTGTTCCATTTTTTCCTCCGGTGGCTTAATATGACCACTAGTGTTCTTACTGATGGGCTCCAATGTCCCTTTCATTTTCCATTGGGCCTGCGGCCCATTTATTTCCTTTGGACTTCCTCGGCTCACTCACTAACTCTGCATTTCCATGGGCTTTTACTAACTTGATTGAGCTTTCCCGGCCCAATTTTCTTATTCTCATCCTTGGGGTTCATGGGCTTGTCATCAACTCCTACTTTCTTTGTTTACATTGCCTTGGGCCTGCCGCGGCCCATTCTCACTTTTTCATACCATATACTGCTCAAGGGTGCCATTTCTCTCTTTCCGGGCCTTTGGGCCCATTTGTTTCCTTAAGACCCATTTGTTTATGTTATGGGCCTGTGATCTATTATTCTTGCCGCTTGATCTTAATTGTTTTATTCTATGCTTGCCACTTCTATTTGCTACCCGCGTTGCTAAGTTTGGCCTATTTTACACAAATGACCCTCAACACAGCCTAAGTTAAGTTAGTTTTTTTTTTTTTTTGGCCGGAGAAGTTTAAGTTAGTTAATGGGGTTGGCAGTAAGTTTAATATAATATTACATAGGCTTTTGAGTAGAGTTGTGGTGTGGTTTTGTATTAGAATATCTTTTTCTCTCCCGTATGTGTGTTTATTTCTCAAAAAAAAAAAAAAAAAAAAACTCATATATTACTAAGGCTTTAATTAATTAAGTATTAGGAGCACTTCTCCGAACCAAATAATGTACTTGTAATGGATCTTTTATCAAGAGCTTGGTTTCAAGCTCGAGCCCAGGCCGGGCCCACTCTTTTGTATAAATCATAGACTTGACATAAAAAAGAACACAAGTAAGATCGATAACACGGGATCAAAGAACCGTATAGAAGAAATCTGAGAACACAAGGAAGTGAAGTTAGAAGAGTCCGAGTCGATCTCTCTGGCTCTCTCAATTCAATTCTCATTCTCATAAGCTCCGAAGCTTTTTTAACAAAGCATTTGCTGTTTGTGTCAACCACGAACCATGAGATCCAAACCGGTTATTCTCGTACTTTTCGTGCATTTATGTCTCTCCTTGCTCTCTTTCTCTCTCGCGATCTCATCTGGGTAGGTTTTCTCATCTTATTTATATTTTTCCTTAAAATCAAATAGCATAAAATTGTTTCTTAAGCGTTTTAGTTGATGCAATTTCCTTAGTTTTCTAGTCATCCAAACGTAGAAATCTACGAATTTTAAGACTTGCAACCTTAATTTCTTTTCCACTTGTTTAATTTAATTATAATTTTATGATATATATTTTTTGTTTTTCGTTTACAGTGACGGTTACACCATTACTGGTCGAGTGAAGATTCAAAGTATGTTTTTCTTTTCCTTTACTTACAAAAAAAATTGAATTTAATTGCAGCGTAGCAAAATTGGAACGAATTTGATATGGCTATTATATATCTTGTTCTAGTTTGAGTTAGATTCAGTTATGGAAATTCATGTGAACATAGAAAAGTGTAGCATTGGAAAAAGTCTTTAAGGTATAATATCTATTGCAAATTGCAATATAAGAAAATGAATCACGCGTACTAGTAGTTTATTAATACCTCGTGTGAAATTTAAATTGAGCTCTCTGCTGGCATTGCATTGGAGTATAATTGACCTGGGTTTGAAACCCACCTACACCAAAAACGATTGGTATCTTTGCCTGAAATTATAGAACAATCATCATGGAATGGATGCATTGCCAAGAAACTTGTAGCTCAATTGGTGCCATCCAATGAAGACGTCTAGGTTTCAAATCTCCTTCCCCCATTGTAACTATCGAATACATAAAAAAAAATGGAGTGGACGCTATTGAATTAAATTTATCATATCTATCAAAAGAAGAATACAAGAATAAGGAGTGCCCTCCGACCTTGGCTAATACCATGGGATGGGGTTGGACTCTTTTGCGGTTGGGGGGGGGGGGGGGGGGGTGGGGGAAGACTTGGGGGTTTACTGAGCCTAAAAAAGAAGGATGGGTTTACCATTCTTTTGGGTAGCAAATATGATTGAAAAACTACTATGGAATTTCTTGTGGAATGGATAGGGGAGGAGTTTAACATCATTTGGTGGATGGGATAAGGTATGTACTCCTATTGCTAATGGTGGTTTGGGGACTAGGAAGCTTACAACCTTAAATTAGACTCTGTTGTGGCGGTTTGGGGTAGAGGTAACACGGTTATGGAGGCGTGTAATGTTATGGAGGCATGTAATGATCTTGAAGTTCAGAGTGGAGTGGGGTGGTTGGACTTTGAAACTTTTTTGAGGTTCTCACGGGTGTGGTTTGTGGAAGAGTATTAGGATGAGATGGGATAAGTTTCTACTGTACATCTAGTTTGATATAGGCTTGGGTAACCATATCCAGTTTTGGCATGATGACTGGTGTAATGAGGAGCCTTTGAGATTGGTTTATCTTGTCTTGTATGATAATTCCACAGATCAAGAGGCTTCAGCGGAGTCTCAATGAGGCATGGGCGGGGGTAGTAGTTGGGATGTTGGATTTATTTGGGACTTTAATGACTAGGAGTAAGACTAGGTGGCTTCATTTCTCTAACTATTAGATTCCCATATCCCTCATAGAGAGGATGGTGTGGAAACTTAAGAAGAGCGGAGAATTTGATATATGGTCTTTCTTTAATGCTTGCTCCAATGTTGTTCCCTTCCCTTGGAAAGGTATTTGGGCTTTGAAAGCCCCATGGAGTGCCTCCTTTTTTGTGTGGACAGCGGCATGAGAGAATATACTTATGTGTGACAATCTCATTAAGAGAGGCTATACTATAGTAATTTGGTGTTGCAAATGGTGGACTTTTTAAATCATTGTATGGTTGCTTATGATTTGTGAAGCCTTGTTCTTAGATCTTTTGGGATCCACTGGGTTTTACTGGAGAAGGTGATTCATCTTTTTCTTGGTTGAATAAATTGGGTAAGGTGAGTATTCGTTGTATATTTGGAACATGGTTCCTTTATGCATAATGAGGACTATTTGGAAGGAATGTAAACGGCGCACATTTGAAGATGTGGAGTGTACACAGAGTCAGTTGCTAGCAGCTTTTTTCTAGCTCGTTATTGGTTTGGTTGGTCTCGTGCATGGGGCTTTACGTATTGTGATTCCATTACGACGTTTTTAGAGTCATTGTCTTTTTGTACATTTTTTTTTTTGGTTGTAATTCTTTAGGCTTCTTCATGCCCTTTGTCAATGAAGTAGTTTTTTTTAATAAAAATATTCTCACCTATCAATAAAAGACTTAATTGCTTTGTAGAAGATGATTAGGGTCACTGAAAAGAGGTTTAGCCCATCTTTTGTATGAGATGAGATCAGTTGGGTCAATTCTATCTTCTAGGAGAGTTTCTGTAATTGCCTATTTCCAATTCAGTGCCTCTTTTTTTTAGCCTAGTAATTTACTCATGCACCCAACGGGTAGTTATGGATGTTGAGATCTCAATTGGAAATTATTTCAATAAATTATTGTATCAATTTTGTCTTTGATAATACAATTTGGACTCCAAGTTGGTTTTTTGTGCTCAAACAATGCATTGATGTTTTTTGGTTGTTGTTGTTATTCTTTTTCCTCTCACTGCACTTCTTGTTCCCCCCCCCCCCCCCTCTTTTTTTTGAGATCCAGATTATTTATGATTTTATTTGGCAGGTATGGTTGTGAAAGCTTTTGGTACACATGCAAAATCATCAAATGTCAAAGTTATACTAAACGGTGGCCAAAGGGTTACTTTTCTGAGACATGATGGATCTTTCTCATTGTATCCTATTTTTCCACACCTTGATTAAGGACACTTGGAGTTTTCTGATTACACATAGTAAAAATCCTGTCCACTAACCTAGTTCCTCTCTTTTCTGCACTGTTGATGTAAAATTTATAAAAATAATAATAATAATAATAAAAAAAAAAAAATTATCTTCATTGTTATAATTGTTGGGCCCACAGTTTTCAGTTTTCAGTGTTGAAATTATCTGTATTTTATTCTTTTGGGAGGAATGCCGATTACTTTAAGCACTCTGTGAATCCTTAATATGTATGCTTAAAGCTATAATGTGCCCGCGGGAACTCATCTAATTGAAGTTGATGCTTTAGGTTATTACTTCTCTCCGGTAGGACTCTACTATCTACATTTTTTGTCATTTATTTTTATATTTTTATCATTAATCACCAATAAGATTTACCATTATTGTGTTCTCTTAATGTTTTTAGGTCCGGGTTGATGTCAGCGCCAGATTTCCAGGTAAGATTCAGGCAGCACTGACAGAAAACAGGAGGGGTCTTGGCGAGTTGACTTTAGAGCCAATGAGAGTGGAACAGTATTATGAGGTTCATTTAGACTTAATTTTTCCTATTTCTCCTTCTTAATTTGTTTGTTTGGAGTTATTATCTGTTCTATCTCATTTTGTTTCTGCTTTTACAGATAAGGGAACCCTTTAACGTTATGTCTGTTGTGAAGAGCCCAATGGGTCTGATGATGGGATTTATGCTGGTTGTTATGTTTTTAATGCCCAAATTAATGGAAAACATGGGTAAAGTACTCTGGCCCATACTTTTTATGTTTCACCTCTGGTCTTAAGGCTCTGACTTGCTGTAGATTAACATTAATTGGCTTGTCTCGTGTAATTTTGATAAACCCTAATGTTTGGTGAGAGCTTCACGAGGCTGATAGGGTTTGCATTATGGTTCCATTTCTCTTACTGACCATATTAATTTTGTGTGTTTTGGTGGCAGATCCTGAGGAAATGAGGCGAGCACAAGAAGAAATGAGGAACCAAGGGGTTCCATCTCTTTCAAGCTTGTTACCTGGTGCTGCGAGGAGTACTTAAGGGATTTATTTGAAAAAGCGCAAACCCTCCATCGCTTCTCCATTTAAAAGCTGAAATATTTTGAAACATTAAGTTTGGAGCCCAGGAGGCCTTTTTGTATCAAGCAAATAGGTACTAAAACTCTTCACTGAATTTATGGTCTCAAAATTATACTTCTTTTTGTTGGAATTTGTGGAAGGTAGTAGTATTTTACCTGCGTGACTAATCGAAAGACGATGCAAATCTGATTCGATATTTCAATCCTTAATTATGTGTAGCTAACTTTAGTTTTAGTTTGCATTTTTGCGTTTAAGTTCATACACAAATAGGCGGCCATTGGCCAGCCTGAGCAAATCTGCATCTCCTGAAATTTCGAAGTGGTTCATTCATATGGAAATATTTTCATTACTTAGTTAAAAAGGGCTAATTGCAACTTACTCACTTATGGTTTGGCTGAAATTTAAGTTGCCTATTTGCCTATTTGTGGTATTTGAAATTTGACATTTTACTTGCATGAGGTTAGCTCAGTTAAAGTTCCATGACTCGCTTATGCTAAAATTGAGGCTAAATATGTAATTTTTCTCTTATTTTATGTCTTTCTTCTCCCAAAACATAAAAATCATAAAAGAACAAGGGAAAGCAAAATAAAAAGGTAAGGGTTTTGTAAAAATTAAGAACAATCATTAGTCCCATTTGAGCAAAGGAGAAGATGAATACATGGGCTTGAAGAAATTGCTCAAGTTCATCATGCTGGAACTGGAACACAAAATGGATCCTCTCTTGGAAACATGTCAACCATGCGTTTTTTGCATTCCTTCATCTAGCCCTCATCATCAAACCCATCATGCATTTTCAAAAGATCGTTAGTCTCATGGCAGGAGTAGCTTGCCGTTTCAAAATCTTAGTCTAAAATATATAGTAAAATTTAAAGTTTATAATTCTTTTTTCTCCCAAGTAAGGCAACGAAGAAAGGAAACTACAAAATGAAAAGGGCCTAAAGGAGCATTATGGACTATGGTGCAAGACGTGCTAGGCTGGAATAATTATGTAAGGATTCTACTAAAAATCAACACGATTTCAAACAAGATTCAACAAAGTTCAGTAGAATAAAGGCCTTTCTTAGCACCACAACAATACCCATCACCCCATTGTGGTCTCCTCAGCCATAATTTTGTAAGGATTCTACTAAAAATCGACACGATTTCAAACAAGATTTAACAAAGTACAGTAGAATAAAGACCTTTCTTAGCACCACAATAATACCCATCACCCCAATGTGGTCTCCACAACCTCCGCTTATCCTTTGGAGACCAACAACAACAATTATAGCAACATCAACAGCAGCAACATCAACATGTTTGTCACTGCTTTCTATTTGTAATAACAGATGACTATGCAACCCAAATCAAATAACAGCATGACGAACTTAAGCAATTCCTTCAAGCCCATGTATCTATTTTCTCCTTTGCTCAAATGGGGCTAATGTTTGTTCTTAATTTTTACAAGACCCTCACCTTTTGATCTTATTTTCCCTTACTCTTTTATGTTTTTTATGTTTTGGGAGGAGAGAGACATAAAATGGGAGTAAAATTATATATTTAGCTTTATTTTTAACAGAAATAGGTTACGACACCCTAATTTTAGGTGGGTAAAGTGTCAAATTTCAAACCACGGGTAGGTAATGTAAATTTTGGCTAAACCACAGGTAGGTAAGTTACAATTAGTCCCAAAAAAAATACGAACGAGCAAGTGTTTTTTCCTATTAATGAATTCTATGGATGGATTTGAGATATATTAATATATGCTTTTGAAATGATCAAGTATAAAATGTTATTTGAATTAAAATTTCAAGTATCTTTATTGGAGTAAAATCCCAAAACTCAAATAATGTGCTTTTAAATTTGTATTATGTAGTTTATGCTAATTTTTATTCTCAAAATCACTTGATTTTAAATCCTCAATTCTAAATGCGCTTGGTGCAAACTGCAAACTATGTGAAGTTTATCTTTGTTTCCGTAGGATTTGGATCTAGTTTTGATTTAATTTGAGCATGCTTTTTATAAAGCTGTAGTATGATCAAGTCTACTGAGGGTAAAATCAACCTGAAGGTGAGCCTATTCCATCATTTATATCTATGTTCCAAACCACCTCTTGCTAAATTTTTTTTTTAATGAAACTTTTGTCTAATTCTAGAAAAAAGGGAAAAAGGTTGGAGAGAATGGGTCTCTAAAAATTTTCTCATTTATAGAGAAAGCACAAGTAGGTAAGGTATAGTAAGTTCCTTGGTGGACTGGAACTTGGTTGAAAACTCATAAGTCCTGGCGTAAACTATGCTATGGCCCTTTGTACAACCACATTTGCTTGTCAAACTGTTTTTTTTTTTTTTTTTTAATTTTAGAATGAAACTTTATATTCCATTAAAACTGAAATTTTTTTTTTTTTTTTTTTTTTTTTTTAGAATGAAACTTTATATTCCATTAAAACTGAAATTGGCATACAACAGAGAAACAGAGGAGTGGAAGTTACATGTTAACAAATACAAAATTAACATTTAGCCCTATCTATAAGAAGAATCTGCTGTATCATTGGGGGCTCCATTCCTTTCCACTGCTAAGTTGTTCCATTTGCCTTGGCGACTTGTGCAATATCGTACGCTGCTATGTTGTAGTCCCTTTTCAGGTGTCTCACTTTCCAGCTCTTAAAATGCCGTAACAGCTCCAATGTTCCTTGTCAAGCTGTTTTTGATTGACCCCATGAATGGCCGTTGAATTGTACAGAGTAGACCTAGACTCGAATGGGTAGAATTTATAAGTCCTGGCGTAAACTATGCTGTGGCCCTTTGTACAACCACATGTGCTTGTCAAGCTGTTTTTGATTGACCCCATGAATGGCCGTTGAATTGTACACAGTAGACCTAGACCCGAATGGGTAGAATAGTACAGCATATGGTTGGTGAGAACAGTAAAGCCAAACAAGTGGTAGACCAAGCTGATCAACAAATGGTTGCTCAACCCAAAAGCTGTTGTGCGATAGTGGAATTCGGTGTTACAAGAAGCACTTTCATATGAGCAAGAAGGACTATACAAGACAACAATATTTAACGTGGTTTAGCTAATTTCATGCCTATGTCCTCAGGCAATGCCAATAAAAAAACTTACTATCAACGATATGAATTACAACAACACTTAATCAAACCTTATAACACTAACAATTTGCACAACCAACACTTACAAACCTCACCAACGTGAACAAAATCTCTCACAAATGCAAACTATCTTACAAATTTTTTTTGGATAAGTACAAACTAACTCACAAAACTTACGCACAATTATGTCCTTTTCATCATCTTTAAGAGGTACAAATATTATAGCTCTTTCTAACAAATTTTTTTTCCTTCTCTTTATATAATATTAAATGCAAGAGTTGCACCATTTTAATTTTTAGGACTGTAAATTTCAAAGATAATAGTTAAAAGTGATCATGTCATTATTGAAAATTTATTGTTTGATACCTCAATTTATCTCAAAAATTACATTTTTTTTCCTCTCTCTTATTTATTACATTTAGTGGGGGCATTTGTTTCATTGTTTGGAAGCAATGGAAAAATCAAATCGTTTGTGATGAGTATAGAAAATCATTGAGGTCGTCCATTAATATGGACAACCTTGCATCATTAATAGGGTATCAAAGATAACTGCTCAACACATTCAATAACGACCATCAAATGTCTTAAACTCTCATCAAGATAAAGAACGTTATAATTAAGGTGATAATCGCCCTAATTTATGTACAACAGCTATCTAAATCACCTATAAAAGAAACAATCTGTTTCACTAGTTAAGATACGTAAAAAACTACTACAAAACACTATCTATATATGAAAGATATTGGCGGATACTAACTTAAGTATCAGAAGCTCTTCAACTGGTCACAACCAAGTGGTCTCTATGATCTATCTCTCCTTTATCTTGTAGGTCTTACAAAATCGTCTAATGCTCTAAATTGGACGAGTGACCCATATGACGATTTTGGTATTATCAATTTGTTTTATTTTTATTTTTATTATATCTTATGTTTATATCTCTTTTTGATTAACTTATCTAGGTATATCTTCTAGTTAAACCAGGATTTGTAAACTTTCCCAATTTCTGTCTTTCCTCAAAATTTTGCTTTTGCTTTGTTTTTATTGTAAGGAAGTTCAATAATTTTCTTACAATACCATTGCTCTGTCTGCTGTACTGGGATCAATCTTTTAGATTTGTCATTTTTCGTTAAAATATTCTTCTGGGTGAGTGTTAATCTTTCATATTTGTTACCCAGTGCAGTATTTTGTGGATTTTGCAGTAGCAATAAAAATGACAAATACTAGTTAGTCCCCGCCCAGATATTGAGAAATAAACATACGCTGTCTAGTATTCAGAATTCACTTCGGCCTCCCTCAAGTTTTCGAAATTGTTCTGAAAAACCCAAAAGAAAATAACCCAAAATAAAAATTAGCGCCTGACTTCTTGGCCCATCCAAATATAAAAAAGTTTGTTTAGGAGCAGTAGTTTAAATTGTTTTTATTTTTATTTTTTATATATATATATATATTTTTTACTTCGCAGTTGTTTATTTTAGTCATTTTTAGGGCTGTAGTTATTTATTATATGTTCCATATAATATAATAATTAAACAAGTTGTTAACAACTTGCACTTCTTTACGTTTTATTACTTTATTTTATATTTAAATTTTATTTGATAATATTGATTTCTTATCTGTTAGTTTATTAATATTTATATTAGATATTAGATTATTTAATATTTATACTTTTTTTTGGTAAACAGTAATATTTGTTAGAACACACACAAAAATAATAATATTAGTGTTTTAAACCGGATTTATTATCATTATATAACTAGAGTACAATTATAAAATGGCCTAATATTTGTAGTTGTATATTGAGATTATAACATTAGACACTAGACACACACAACTGGGATAAACATCCCTATTTAATATTTATACTTAAATTGAGTTATTCGTGTATATATATATATATATAAAATCTTATGTTTATGTTTGCTAATAAATGATTGTGTTATTATTTAATATCTTCAGAAAATTCACGGTTTGACCTTGGAATTAGAAGATGATTAAATTATCTTTTTGACAACCAAACCATTACAAACATTGTGTAGATCCCCTTCCTTACCTACTAGTGCCGGAAACAAATTATTTTGAATCCCCACTAGTCATGGTGAGTTCACGGTTAAATTAGCCTACATTTTTTTTTTTTTTTGGATAATAATTAGCCTACATTTTTTATCAGTCACAAAGGTTTGAAGACTCTGCTTCTTTATCAAAACAAGAATGGAAGTATTTGTGGAAGCTCAAAATTCATGAAAGGCTAAAACTCTTGCTTTGGAAAATTGCATGGGACATTCTCCCCAATGGGCTGTTTTTTGCAACTGGAAAGGACTCATATTCGCATTTTCTCTTCCTCTTTTAGTTTTTTCTCCATAAAATTGAGATGGGTTGGGACCTTTTTTTTGGTCCTCTTTCTATATAAATATCCTTATCTATATATTAAAAAAGAAAAAGAAAAAGTAATAGTGCCAAAAGGTTATCCGACTTGTTAAGAGATTTACATCAATCTTTATTTGTAATTGGCACCTAGTATTGCATTCATCTAGAGTTGCCTTAACAACTATATATGGAAATATGGTAATGGTATTGCACGATGGCAAAGGTGGCTTCTGCCTCGGATTACAACCCTTTGGCTTCCATCACAGCAGTGCGATATGATGTGGCCTTACTGACATAATTGGCAATTATTGCAATCTTAGGAAAGCTTTATAAAACAATTCATACATACATGTCTACACAAACTTTTAACTACTCGTTGGACGTTTTAAAATGGTTCTCAAAAAATCGTGGCCTACTGTATGGCTTATCCAAAGCCCCTATTCCTTCATTAACAACGACGTATACCGCTTCAGATTCAAGTGATTGCTCAATAATAATAACATTTTTTTTATGGTGTTTCATGTTTGTAGTTAGAACTTAACTTTCTCAGTACTCTACGTATAAAATTAGATGCCGTGTTTTAAATCTAATGCCATTGAAACCTGCCTTGGAAAAAGACCATTTTTTAATTATTACTTTGTTTAGTAAACTAGAGGAAGAGAAAGACTATGACAATTAATCAATTATGGGATACCCAGTGCTGACGTAGAGAGTTAGGTAGTACAACAAATGCAATTGGAACCTGCCTTGGATACTGCTATTGCTTTCAACCAGGGGAGTTGATGCTTGTGACGGCCACTCATGATCCATAACTCAACCAAAGTCCAAGCAGCCTTAATCCACATGACATAACAAGTTCTTTGTCAAACAGAAAATTATAGAATATATGCATTTCATAAAGCATTCCATAATTCTATAATTACCCTTATCAACGAATACACCATCATCACCTTTGACACAGAATCGAAATTAAAAGCATTATAATCTTCACCCTTTGGTTTCTATTGTTGTAGCATTTTCCCCTTGAGGGAAAGGCAATTTAGTATTTGTAAAGTTTATATGAATTATATTGCCTTCAAATAAAAAAAATAAAAAAATGAAAGATTATAGAAGGATGCGAATTGCAAGTTACAACATGAATTCATCAGTTTTTTATTTTTTATTTTTTTCCCTTATAGAACCCTATAAAAATTTGAAATTTGTTCTTGGACTTAGCTATGCTTTCCCTGTTAATTTTATGATAAAACTAAGACAATGTGTTATTGTGTTAATATAATATAAAACACAATAAACAAATAATATAATTAGAAATCAGTAATCTTTTTCGTTTTAAAGACAATCCTTCTCCAGAGAATGATTTTTTAAAAGGCATAGGATTGATTGGTCTTTGAAAATGTAAACCACACGAATAGCGAATGGTGAATATTGAATATTCCTATGTCAAATCTATGATCATTGTGATGGTGGTGTTGATGATATTGACACCTCTCTTCTTCTTCTTCTTTTTTTTTTTTTTTTTTCTTTTTTTTTTTTTGGCTAAGAAGATGATTCACCAGAAAATTGATCAATGAAGTGTGCGTTTGGCATTAGCTTAAAAAACTAATTTTTGTTACTATTCATGAGTCTCATTGCACTTTTTTGCACTATTCATGGGTCATAGTGTACTGTTTCAACTACTTTTTAGCTTTATTTACAGTACTTTCAACAAAACGTTTTCAGTTTTAGCTAAATAAGTTGTTCTCAAATAGACACAAAATGAAGTGATGGCAATGAATTATAATCTATTCGCTAAAAGGAAAATTGAAATTCTTTTCAAATCTTTAACTTTACTTTAATTCAATTGAGTCTTCTAAATTTCAAATTTATTCAATTCAAACTTTTCATCTAATTCTGATAAAATTTTTATACAATTAAAGTGAAGGCTATGAATTATAATCTATAATCTATATACAATATAAAAATGAAAGTGTATTATTTAATATTGATATACTCATGTTGTGCCACCTTATCCATTATTTCATTAGACATATCATCATTCTTTTTATTATTATTTATATTTTACTCCTAATGTTTTTTGATAATACTAAATATAAATAGATTGACTTTATACATTCATTTTGGGTGGTTTTGACTTTATATATAACTTTGTTTTGATATGTAGATTCTAGTTAACTTAACTAGTAAAGTTTCTAATGGTTGAATAAGAGATCTGGGATTGGACGCCATAAATTAAAACTATCTCAAAAAAAAAAATTCTTTTTTTTTACATGTTTATCTACTTTAATTTAGATGTTTATAAATAAATAATGAAATCAATGAATAATTAAAAACAAAATTTATTGTCTATACATTTATCTCGGGTGGTTTTAACTTTACATATAACTTTGCTTTTTACATATCCATTTTCTTTAATTTAGATGTTAATAATAACCCAATTAAATCAATGAAGAATATATTTTCAAAAAAAAGTTTATAAAAGGTATTCACATGTCTTACTTTAGCTTTGATGGTGGAAATGATAAAACTTGATAACTACTCAATAGGAAGAGCCCAAATAATGCATGTTATAGATCTCCTACTAGAGGTTAGTTAGTCTAAATCTTCTGTCTCACTTTTCCTGCTCTACTCTATACTCCACCAATAAAAATTTGTCACATGTTCACCTAATTAATTAAATACTACCATCATTGAATTTTTTTTATTTTTTATTTTAACTACCTAAATTAAATCAAAAAACCCAACAACTCCCTGCCATTACCACCAGTCCACCACCAAACTTTGGCTGGCACCAGAAGCCTCTATCACAGACATTGCTGGTCACCACCACCGACATTGCTGGTCACTGCCGGCATCCAAGCCAATCCCATTGCCCATCTCAATCCCTCCAACCACCATCACTCCACCGCCAAAATAAACCCAACAAATCTAAAATCCATGAACAATCCAACACATTCAGTACAAATATTTCCAAAATTAATATATTATTTAAAAATTTAACAAGAAAGATGGAGAGATCTAAAAGATTTGGATTTGAGAATTGAAAAAGACAAAGTCTTACTTTGAATGATGGTGATTCTAGATCTGTTGGTGTTTTTAGTGGAGTGATAGTGGTTGCTGGGGGACAATGACGGCTTGGATGTCCGACGTGGTATGGATCGGGTGATGGTGGTTTCCGTTACTGGAGAAGTTGAGGCGATGGCTAACAGTGCTAGCATGTTTGGTGGTAGTGAAGGGCAGTGTTGGTGGTAGGAGGTGTTTGGATTTTGTTTTATTTAGTAGTTAAAATAAAAATAATAAGTTATAATGGTAGTATTTAATTAATTAGGTGAATATGTAGCAAGTTTTTATTAGTAGAATATAAAGTAGAGTAAGAAAAGTGATATAGAAGATTTGGATTGAAGATTTGTACCCTCACTATTCTATCCTTTGTTAATTCAAATATGTTCTATTATGCAAGTATTTGTTTTGTCATTTTATTTACAATATTGAATACTCTTAATGAATAGCAGTTATTATTGACCTAAATTGGAGGAAAATCATATTATAATGTCTTATTTAGTGATATTAGGTTTTAATTTATTTGGAAAACAAAAAGTTGATATAGACTCTAAATAATATAATGACAAACAATTTGTGCAGTTGAAGAAAATGGTCTAGACAAATTAGTTTCGTGCAGTTTTCTTTCACTGCTTATAAATATTTTGTTTGGAGCATAAACCACCATAAACCGTAAACCCATAAAGAGGATTACACATAATAGAAAGTACAAAGCTCCTATTAATGGATTGGAAAAAGACATTGCTTCTACGAACAGACCAAATTATGACTTTAAAAGAGCTCATCTACCCTTTTTTTAAAACTGAACTGAGCAATACAAGCACCATCTAGAAATACTACAAAAGAATCCTTGAAGCAATAATCTAAATATACACCAACAAGGAACTGAGAAAAAGAACTATGAGAAATACCAAGATTTTATTTTATCAAATAGAAAAGCATAAAAGGAAGCAACTTTGTAATTTAAATATTGAAAGATAAAACTAAAAGTACTTAATTGACTTACTTCCTTCTTTTATTATTATTATTTTTTTTAAGAAGATATTTCCTTCTTTTAAACACGGTCTTAACTACATCACCTAATTCAGCACCCAAAAAAAAAAAAAAAAACCTACATCACCTAAAATGTATTTAATAAAATATAGTCAAGAGTAATTCAAATATGATCTTAACTATATTTGTCTCTACAGTAAAATGATTTTAAAAAAGTATATTATGTATCCAACAAAATATTTATAGGGATAGTAGAAAATTTCAACACTCAATTTATTGATTAAAAGAGTATTTTAACTATGTAAGAGTCATAAAGCTATTATCAATTTCAGTGCAAAAGATTTAATACACTTACATGACTGTGAATGAGATTGGTGCCACATGAAAACATAATAAATTACATTATTAAATTAATTTATTGCTTTGTGTTTTGGATATTTGGCTTGATTACATTACGTTTGATATGTTTCACATACTGGGGAGAAAGAGCTTGACTTTGATGTGGGTTTTTTTTTTTAATCTTTCCTATCTTTTTGGTTTTAATTATTAATTTTTGAAATAGGTTTTTGGCGTTTTGGGTTGTGTGAAGAAAAAAATTGGGTTTGACAAATTTTGTCTAGAACTAAAAGAATAATTATAAATTTCTAGCAAAATCTCACTACATAAAAAGCTAAAAATAACTGTTTCTAAGGAATGAATATTTTCCCTAATTTATCTACTGAATTCATGAGAAAGATGGTATTGTTTTTCATTTTGGTGGACTTTTAGTCACTGTTGTATTACTATAATATATGTCACATTGAGAGAGACCCTTGTTGAGCTTAAATAGTGATTAAAAATGGGTCTTTTCTGGACTACTAATACTTAATTTGTGGTCTGGTGGAGGTTGCCCTTTATTCATGTTGTTGTTCTGAGGGAGGCTTTTCTTCATGGTATAAAGGAGTTTATCAAAAGTAAATAGTTATGTAATAACTCTTTTAAATTGATCCTCTACTTTTTTGCTTCTCATATTCATATTCCATTGACAACTTGGTCTTTCTTATTGAGGTGGTCAACCATCAATTTCTAGTTCTATATAAAAATGAATAGCAAATTACATATTCTCATCCTTCATTACAGGAATTGACTTCCAATCTCAACAAATCTTTCTCTCTCCCTCAAGCAAAAACTATTACAATTCTTTCATCCACAGCCAATAAGAATCTCAATGTTTCTTAATGGTACCGTGCTTGCACTTGCAGTTAAGAAGAAGATGGGGACAGAATCAGCACAGAAGATTCTGCTATATGGAATGGCCACTTCCCTATTTCTGCTATTCTGTTTGTGTTTCTGGCTGTACTGGGTCAGACATGGCTCCCCTGTGGCACCACACAGTACATCTGGGGTTGGAACTATCATTGAAGGAAAAGTTTTTATAAATGGAACCACTTCAATTGGAAGAATAGATGATGATTTTGTCTGTGCCACTTTGGATTGGTGGCCTCCTCAGAAATGTGACTATGGAACATGTAGCTGGGGCAGAACTTCTCTGCTTAATCTAGTAAGTTGATCATCCTTAACATGCTTTTCTTTCTTTTTTAATTCCCCTTTAATGTTGCTATTCAAATCAGACATGATTTTACCATTTTCTTTACTGAGTTAGTTCTCCATTGAAATTATTGGCAAAATATTTTTCTCAATGTAGCGTTGCTCTGCTACAAGTATAATAGCCTTCAATAGTTTTGGACTGGTCTCAATATCAGTTACTGTAGCCAAAACAAAACTGTCCACATATAATCAAGACAACCCAAACAAAAGTTCTAAAAGCCAAAACAAACCAAAACCCCCCACCCCCCCCCCCCCCCAAAAAAAAAAAAAAAAAAAGAAAAAAGAAAAAGTGATGTAGATAGAGTTTACAAAATGATTTGTCATTAACAATAATTTAAAAATAATTTAAACACTTATTTATTCGGTAATTAAAGTCCATCAATCCTATTTTGTATGTGCACTTTTATGCAGTAAAATTGTAATAGCTTTGAGATTTTTATATCAATATTGCAATTGCAATAATAAATTAATGATAACTTGTCAGATGCTAATTTAATTTAAACCCATTTCCCAAGGCCTCATCTAAGAGAACGAAAATGATGGTCAACGATTTAAAGAGCCAAGTCTTGTTAATTTGGCTTATTCTAATTTTTGTTTCTCTTTTCTCTCTTTTTTCCTCTGGTAGGACCTTAACAACGTAATATTATTGAATGCCATCAAAGGTAAGTAGTCAATTTGCATAAACTTTACATAAAATACTTGTTTAATAGTTTCTTATTGAACTCAATAAAATGTACTTCTTCAACAATTTCTTATTTAATCCAAGTTAGAAGTCAACTTTGATTGTATTGCAGCATTTTCTCCGCTAAAGATAAGATTAGGTGGAACCTTACAAGACAGAGTAATATACCAGAGCAATGAACAACAACCGTGTAGCCCATTTGTCCAAAGGAATTCAGATTTGTTAAGATTCTCTAAAGGCTGCCTCCCTTTATCTCGCTGGGATGAACTAAACAATTTCTTCAAGAAAGCTGGGTAAAGACATTGTGACACTTACAATTACACCAAAAAAAAAAAAAAAAAACATTCTTAGTTAGAAATCAAATACTTTATTTATTTTATATATCAAGCTCTTACTAATACACAATTTCCTGTTTCTAAACGGTATCACATTGTGTGTTGAAATCCAGGGCTGTTGTTGTTTTTGGTCTAAATGAGCTAAGGGGGAGACAATAAACCCCAAGGTTTTGCTGAAGGAGCTTGGAATTCTAGTAATGCCGAATCTCTTATGCGATACACTGTCAACCAGGGCTTTACCATTCAAGGTTGGGAGCTTGGTAAGAAATCTTATGCACAAATTTGAAAGGTACATCTGGTTTGGAAGCAGTTTGCCTTAGCTCTTGATAGTCTTTTTTTTTTTAAAAATCATAAAAAGAGTTATAATTTGCATAACTCCAACTAATATGAACTGGATACTTAACACCAACGAGAAAACTAAGTTAGGAACAGAAGAATGTGACAAAGCAGGCATTTTAAGATACATTCTGATTAAATTGAAATATTTTACTTGCACCCTCAGCCTTCACTCCTCACTAATATTGCTTTCCCAATTATCCAACAGTAACTTCATGTAACATAATGCAACTCAAGCAGACATGTTTTGCTATTAACCATTCTTTCTTGAGGTTGCTTTCTTACCTCATACTAAAATAACAAGGTAATTTAATAAAAGTCTGGAAAAAAAAATAATCGTAAAAGCATCATAAAAGTATATCTAATTGCAGGATTAGTTCAAGAAAAGATTAACTTACTAAATGGTACTTTTTCGTCCATTTACTAAGGTAATCATTTAAAAAAAAAAAGTTTTCTAAAGAATATAGTTTTAATAAACATCATAGCGCAATTTTGTTTTCCCTCTATATTTATTGTCAAAGGTTTCCATAATCTCTAGGCAAAATTCTTGTTACTTGTCAGGAAATGAACTGAGTGGGAATGGAATTGGAGCAAAAGTTTCAGCAGATCAATATGCATCTGACATAAACACCCTCCAAGACACCGTGCAAAATATTTATGCTGGTTTTGACGTCAAGCCAGTAGTCATGGGACCAGGAGGTTTCTTTGAAGAAAACTGGTTCAGAGAATTCCTACAGAAAACAACTAAATCTCTTCAAGTGGTCACCCACCACATTTATAACCTTGGTCCAGGTACATCATTAGCATAGTAAAAACTCAATTATCAAGCATATTCTACTTCAATTTTTTTTTTTTTAATTCACTTAAACTTATGTTTGTACTTTCCACCCTGTGCCAGCTCTTAACAAGAAATGAGCACCCTTCCTAGACAAATCATTTTTAATGAAACTTCTTTATTTTCTCAAGTATAGGCAGTAGCGATAACCTTATCGACAAGATCCTAGATCCATCTTTTCTTGACAGCGTATCACAAAAGTATAGTAGACTTCAAAGCATTCTGAAGAATTCTGGGACTCAAGCCGTTGCATGGATTGGCGAAGCAGGTGGTGCATATAATAGTGGCCATAATCTTGTCACTAATACATTTGTTTTTAGTTTCTGGTAAATTTTCTTACTTTCCCTCCAATTGTTTTCCACCATGATTTGAATTGGTAGCGTGGAATAATGATCTTGTCTTCCATTAAATAACACATAGGTACTTGGACCAGCTCGGAATGGCATCATCTTTTGATACCAAAACATATTGTAGACAAACTTTGGTTGGTGGAAACTATGGCCTTCTCGACACTAACACCTTTGTTCCAAATCCTGATTACTACAGGTTATTCTCATATTTCAAGTGAAACTCCACCCCCGCCACCCCCCACATACACAAAAAGAAGAAGAAGAAAGGTGTGTGAAAGGATGCATATTCAATGCCTACTAATAGTATTGCCGTTTATTTTGCAGTGCCCTCCTTTGGCACCGTTTGATGGGCAATGACGTTTTGTCGACAAACTTCTCTGGAACAAACAAAGTACGTGCTTATGCTCACTGTTCAAAGAAAACGGTGAGTATGATCTATCTTTAGGTTCATAGAGAGGAAGATGAAAGATGACAAACAGAAAAATTGAAGAACTTTACTAACGCATCAAGTTTTCATTTTTGCAGCAAGGAATCACATTGCTCTTGATCAACCTAGATGGTTCTGCATCAGTTCAAGTGCGAGTTTCTGCTGAAAATGCTACCGACCCTGGTATTTCACCTTTACAAGATCCAAAAACAAAATTTGCTAGAGTGTCTCGAGGATCTAAAATTGCTAACCTTACCAGAGAAGAATATCACTTAACCCCAAAAGATGGGGATTTACACAGCCAAATAATGCTTCTAAATGAGAAAATGCTAACCGTAGATTCATCTGGGGTTATCCCACCCTTGGAACCAATAAATGTAAGCCAATCAGATCCAATAACTATAGCTCCTTACTCTATTGTATTTGTACAAATACCTTATATTAACTTCTCTGTATGTAATTAGGTGCATAACAAAAATTGATATATCTTGCTTTCTGTATAACAATTAGATCGGAAATATTAGTGCATCTTTACTTTTAATCTTTATTCAGCAAGATGAAGAAATGCAAGAATGAAGTGTTTACATATTCATCCAGAATCAAAGAACTAGTTATTGAAACAAAAAAACAAAAACAAAAAAACAAAAACAAAAAAACAAAAACAAAAAAACAAAAACAAAAACAAAAACAAAAAAAAAAAAAAATGCTTACAGGGAAGATACAGGATTTCAAATCAGCGACCGAAGCAAAAAGGCTTGTTGCTTTCATTTGTTGACAACTTCTTTTACATCGGGGACAACTACAGAACAAAACGTATCAATCATTACATAGATGCCAAAATTTGCTAGGCTGATCACTTAATTCTTTTATTCAAGCGGTTAAAAAACTTAATAAATCATTTGCAGAACAAAATTTTTCAATCATTACAGGGATACTAAAATTTGCAATGATGCTCACTGAACTTCTTCTATCATAGTAAAATCTCTACCCACTACCACTGAACATATGTGAACACTCGTACATTCCACATTCCAAAATCCCTAATCACTTTCTTTAAATGTCTGGGAGGAAATTTGTGTTCACCCAAATCTTAGCTACAACGTCAAAATGAATTGTTAAAAAAGGTTGAACCCATAAGCCATTTAAGTTGCCACCACCTGCTGCTCTTGAAGTGCAAGTGGAACAGCTGGTCTCCAAGTCGTGCCATCTGCACTGTCCATAAGAGCAATTCCAACAGCAGCTAAATCTTTCCTAATTGCATCTGACTTTTCAAACTCCTTGTTCCTTCTTGCAGCAGTTCTTTCTTCTATTTTTTTCAAGACTTGGTCTTCTGTTATCTTAGCGCGCTTCAAAGCCTTTTCCCTCAGCTGCTGCAAAACCTATAGCATACGCATAGGTTAACTACAAATTTCAAAAACAGTGAACCCCTCGGGATATGAGAAATATCACATCCAAAACCATTTTCATATCTGGAATTAATAAAGAAAGAAGTAAGAAAATGGAGAGAGAATGACAAGTGGCAAAAAACATCATCAAAGGACTAGTTTTTTTTACATATGTTTTGGTTCCAAGGGAAAAGGAAGGGCTGATTCAAACTAGTGACCTTTTCTTCATGAGATGTGTTCTCTAGTCAATTGTGCTATCCCTTGAGGTCAGAAATTATATGAATTGATAGAAAAGCAAAAAAATTTAATATAGGAGGCAAATATCAAGGTCAAAAAATTGCTGTCTAACAATGATACTTAAAAGTAATATGAGAATTTAGAATCTGCATACATTGCTCAATAACTTAGTGAAAGACTATATTAAACTGCACATGCTGAAATTGAAAAGCTAATTCCTACAAAAAAAAAAAAAATCCTCAAAAAGAGCAAACATTGTCATGATGCAATAAAGAGTAGTTTCTGGACTTGAGTTTTCTTTACCTCTGAGTAACTTTGGGGCATCATTCCCAAAACAGTCAGAACATTCCTAATTATCTTTTCCAAAGCTGTGAGGGATTCAATTCGCAATTCTTGTTTCTTCCCCTGCATGGATCATTCAGTTCATAGAATACAAAGACACAACAATGAAAGAGATGTAGGAATTATATCATTAGTAAGAAGCAAAAGTAGATGCAGTCATGGAAGATTAACTTGTTACCACTTATGGATTTTGTACATTGAAAATTTTATTTTATTGGGTCAATGCATGAAGTTTGATTGAAACAAAAGTCATATGGTTTTAGATGTCAAGTCAAATGGATATTTAATTTATGTTTTTATTTTACAAGTTATGGTTTGTTTGGTATTCAAGAGCAGAATTGTAATTTCTGCAAGTCCTGCAAATTGAAGACATTGTCTAGGAGATTCTAAGCATTTTATGTTCATTCCCTTTTTAGCCAAACAATGTGTTTGGAAGTTAGGGGGAGTGTAGAGTGTAGGGTATGAAGGGGAAGGAGACAAGAGGGGAGGGGATCAGTTATCCCTTCCACTTATTTGGATGTTTTGAAAACTAAGGGGAAGAGTAATCGATATCCTCCTCTTTGTTTGGATGTTCTAAACACAAAAATGGAAAGGAGAGGAAATGATAAAGACATTAAATAAATTGATAATTACATCCCTCTTTTTTCAATTTGAAGAAGTAAATATAAGCTAACATCATAAGGGAAAATTTTGAGAATTTAAATATTTTTTAATATAAGTGAAACCTTTCCCCCCCCCCCCACCGGGGGGTTTTAAGGGGTATTTAAGGGAAATTAAAATAAGTGGTTTGGAGGGCTAAGTCTTACCCCTCCAAATCCCCTCAAAACACTTTCCCCTCCCTTTGAAAAACATCCAAACAAAGTGAATTAAACCACCCTCATCCCCTTCCCCCCATTCCCCCTCTCCTCCCTCTCCATCCAAACTCTATAGAAGTTAGTCTTGCATAACCTTATTAGAATTTTGTTCACTAGTAAAAGTAGGAGTTTTAGTTCTATTAGGAAAAAGCCAATATCTAGCGTCAGTGTCTATCTACTCAAATACGAGTTGATTAAAAGAAAATTTGAATGTTTGAGTATTGAGGACATTAGCCTTAGTGTGTTCTTTTACCCTTTCACTTCACTTTTGTAGTTTGTCATTATTCACATTACTGTTCACACATACTGTTTGAATTAGTGTTTACATGCACTGTCAAAAGCTTGCGGGCATATTTGATTTCAATTTCTTCTCACATCCCTTGCAACTCTAAATCAAACCGATTTCTTTTCCTACAAAAACCTTAGTCACTCTTGAACACTCTCTCTCCTTTCTAAATTCTCCACCCAGAATCCACAAATTCTCTAACCCTAAACCCACCACAAGCACACGTAAAACCTAGTCATTCTTGCACTGCAAGAGGAAGCAACAAAGTGAGAACTCAATCATGTAATGAAATTTACTGCCAAAAAAAATATGGCAGCAATTTAGTTGGGTCCAAACAGGACCCTTAAATTGGTCATGAACGAGTTTGGTTCTCATGTGGAATTCATGGATTTAGGATTCAGCTTCAGTCAACTCATACTAATGTTTAAACACTTGTATTTTATTGTCAAACCAAAAAATCAAACATGTACACACCATATTCAATAAAACAAAAGCATGACTAAATTACATAATAATACCAAGAAACATGTTTATACAAAACACAATACCTTACGAGTATGTAGGAGATCATTAATGGTCTTTAATGGCTCAGACATTGCAGCAAGAACAACAGGAGTAAGAAGATCATCTGACATTGCGGACATAAAAATGTCTTGAAAGCTATCAACGCAGCATGCAATATCATGTGGGATACTATCTACTCTAATGGCCACATCATTCTGGCTTAGAACATTTTCACAATCATGCAGCGTCTGCAACCAATTGATATCATGAAAATGAAAAACAGTAGAAAAGCATCACTTTAACAGGAAACAATCAGAGAACATGTCAAATATGAAATCTATGTATCAGAATATTTATTGGTACAGTATTCCTGGTCTCAAGAGTACAAGAATTTCTCAAAATCAGTAGAAACATTGCCATGTATCTCTGGACCTAAACCCAAGGAATCCCTGAAATGACCACCATCAAGGACCCAAGAAGAAGGAACAGTCAACTACCACAGCCGATTAGCCAAGAGAACAAAGTTGGCTCAAAACTGAAGAATAAATAAAACATAAACATAGCCGACAAGATTTGGGTGATCCATCACAGAGATAGAGGTTTCTCTAGTCTAAGGACAATTAGTTCTCTGGGTACCTGATAAATGTAGAAAATACGATCTGAAGCACTTTCAAGCTGTACATCAGAGTAATTGATTGGAGATCGGTAGTGGGTCCCCATCAAGAAAAGTCTCAAAGCCAGTGGATGGTAAAGGTCTATAACCTGAGAAAATATTAAATACTTGTACCATAAGAATGATTCCAAAATTGAAATTTATACAAAAATAAATAAATTGGAGGACTCGAAGCAATATCATGAAGTCAATTGCCATAGAATATAACAAAGTAGGGTAACAAATGACTGCTCTAAACCAGATAGAATCCTTTACCTGCCGAATTGTAAAGAAGTTCCCAAGGGATTTGGACATTTTCTCTGAGTCAACAGTGACAAAACCATTGTGTATCCAGTAGCTTATATTACTCTGATTACATGCAGCACAACTCTGAGCAATCTCATTTTCATGGTGGGGAAACACAAGGTCCACTCCTCCACCATGTATATCAAAAGAGTAACCCAGATAAGCAGCACTCATTGCACTACACTCAATATGCCACCCAGGTCTTCCAGGACCCCAAGGGCTCTCCCAAAATGGCTCCCCCTCCTTTGCAGACTACAAAATTTCATAAACTTTTACAATGATTATTGACTAATACTGAACTGAAGCTTGGATGCAAATATGATACAACAATAATATTCACTATCCAGCTATCTCTAGTATCTAAGACAACAAAGAAGGTTAACTTAAATGCACACACTAATTGGAAATTATAAAGGGAATGGACCAATAAGAACAATATGCAAAAATACGATGCAGGGGACCAGCATTGATGATTTGCATATGCCAAAACTTGTTGGAATTTATTAACAAAACTTCATATATCTAGTCTATTTCCTATTGAAAAATTTTGTTATAAAAAATAAATCCATGTCCAAATCAAACAATCGAATTTTATTGTCTTGATTACATGTAACATTAAATCTATACCTCCAAGTCAACCATATTCACAACGTGTTATATGTTACTGTCACATAAGTGATTATGTTGCAACATCGCATAAAAAAAATGCGGTAGCACACAAAAAACACACAAGCACAAACATGATTTTACGAACTGGATCCCCTTACAATCTTCTAAGAGTCAAGCTGATTAGGTTGTATGCAAAAAAGGTCAGAATTGCCAACTTTAGTTGTTTAACACTTTGTATTCATCATGCAAGTGCTTTACCATTATTATTATCATTTTTCAATAAGTGTTTAACCATTAGTTTTAACAGACACCCACCTTCCATAAAGCAAAATCAGCAGGATTTTTCTTTCTAGAGTCCACAGCAACCCGCTCACCAGCTCGATTATCTTCTAATTTTCGCCCAGATAATCGTCCATACTCTGGAAACTTGTCAATGTTGAAGTACACATCCCCATCAATTTTATAGGCATACCCATTATTAAGAATCTGCCAAGAAGCATGTCAATAAATCAAAATCATATTTCATAGAAAAGTATCCCAGAGAGAGAAGGAAATGGATGCATTAACAGATGCAAATACACTCCTTGAAAATCAAAAGATAATTAACAGGAAAAGAGTGAAGTTATTGCAGAATCTACTCATCTTATGCTAACAAGTAATGCAGATAGATGTGGATCTTGAGACAAAAGAGAATTTAAATGAAGTCAATGCAGAAACTGTTCGTATTACAATTATGCTACAAAAATGGGTCCACATCAAACAAGGCACCTGCTTAATCATGACAATGATTTGGAGCATGTGATCTGATACTCGAGGTTCAAAAGAAGGCGGCAGGCAATGAAGATAAACCATATCACGTTGAAACTCTTTGCAGTAGCGTCTGCTCAAACTGATTGGATCCTCCCCCAATTCATTTGCCCGAGCAATTATCTACAGAATTTGAAAAGTGCAGACTCAGCTATCCTGTCATACCAATGTGAAAAAAACAAAAAAAAAACAAAAAAGAAGTTGGTATTTGGCATACAGCTCCTGTAGCACAACAACATCAAACCCTATTAACATGTTAAGATCTAAAGCACCAGATTACAAAAATGTCAAATGGGAAAGCAACAATCCATTAATACTATGAAAAGACGCACGTAGTGAAGCATTATAAGGTTCAAGTTGTAGAATCTGAAAAATAAGTCTCACAGATCAGAAATCAAGAGGGACATAAAATGGGGGTGAGTGATTTGGCCCTATCACAATTTAGTTCGCAAACTTTTGAGTGCTGCATGCAGGATTGTGTAAGGCGTTTAAGAACATCAAGGTTGTTGGTTGGTGATGGGGGCACACGTGAAGGCTTTGTTACCAAGTTGCGGCTAGTGATTACAAGGTACAAAAGCTTGAGGGACGAAAATGTTATTGGGCAAACCACAAGGTTGTTAATCCTCATAATATAAATCTGTTGATTTGGACGAAACCCTGACTGCTTTATTTTAATCCAAATTTTAGCGGCCAGGTCAAGTATAACCATTGAAAGTTTATGAACTTAATTGTGATAGCGCTAAACCGCAACGGGGTAAATTTTTATCAAAAAAAAAAAAAAAAAAAAACAACATTTAAGAGTGATAAAAACAAAAAACAAAAACAAAAATGTAGTCACTCTATTATGAATGGATCCAATACAGATACTCATTAGGGCGTCTCCTAAACACATGTGGCCGACCCTAACTAATCTGTTAACCTCAACAGAGTTGCAATTTCAGAACTCCTAAAACTATGAACCCAATAAGAAGCTCAATGCATATAATTTAGAAATATAAAAACTAGCAATTCAAACTAACTGACCTTGTCGTCTACATCGGTGAAATTCCGTACATAACAGACTTGATACCCAAAATGCCTAAGATATCTGCCTAAAAATGAAATTTTGGAATTTGTATATTAATAGGCAAAAAAATTACAACAAAAACTTAAAAATATATATATATACATTGAGAGAGATGGACCTGTAGAGAAGATCGAAAGTGACATAGACGCGAGCGTGGCCAATATGGCTGAGATCGTAAGCGGTGACTCCGCAAACGTACATGCCCACTTTACCGTCTACTTTGGGGTTGAACTCTTGCTTGTTCTTGCTCATCGTGTTGTAGAGCCACAGCTTGTGCGATGGAATACACGGCTGGGAGGGACTCGAAGAAGTGAGACAAGTGCGGATGATAAGGCTCCTTTTGGTGGTGGAGGTGGGGATTCGGATTGGAATAGCGAAGGGTTTGCAGAATTTGAATAGCGTCGTAGCCATTCTTTTGGTGTTTAGGTTGGAGTCAGTGTGTGACTCCCACTCTCACTCTCGCTCTCACTACTTCCTCCGCGCGCGCTATTCCTAGTCCCTACAATCTGTCAAATTTTTATCTATCCATTAGGCTATCAGCCCCTCAGAAGAACTGTGTTTTTTTGGCTAATATTACGTTTTCAATAAACATTTATTAAATTTTTTAAAATAAAAATATATCACTTTCTTAATTATTTTTCATGTCACCCCTTGGCCCGTGAACCATTTAAAAATAAACGTTTAAAAATTTTATTTAACTCTATTTGTTTATGTTATACTCTTTTATTTATTTATTTGTTATGCTTCACTTTATTGTTATAAATAAATATATTTTTATTCTTAAATAAATAAGTTATATATATTTATGTATGAACATATACGCGATTGTGGCATTTAGCAACTACAGCTTTAGCTGCCATACAATAATGCAAATCTCATTCGTATTTAGAAAAATCACATTTTTTTTTTAATCTAAAACGCAATACCAAATCCCCTAATGGATAACATTTAGGCGAAAAGTCACTTTTAGTCCCTACATTTTTAAGCGATTCCTATTTTAGTCCCTACATTTTATTTTTACCGTTTTTAGTGTCTATCCTTAAATACGCTTTCCGTTTTGGTCCCTGTCGTTACATCAAAGACAGAGAAAGCTGACGTGACAAACTATATGAATAAATAATACTTATTTAATATCTAAGTGGCCTAAATTAATAATAAAAAATATTTTTTGGCATTAAAAAATGCCACGTCAGCAACTAAATTAAAAAATTAATTTATTAATTTTAACTAATTAAAAAAATTAAAAACAGAATTAACAACTAAAAATCATATGAAATGAGATCTAAGTGTGTCTTGAATAAGACCACAAACCCAGATCCAAGAACACAAACTCAAAAATTAAAAAGAAAAAAAAAAAAAAAAAATCTTGCTTGATCTGTAGTTCTCTAACTTCTAAGAAGACGAAAGATCTTGGTTTTAATCACAGAGCCAAATCTTGGATTTGAACACAGCCAAAAAGGATAACCAATTTTATTCAAGCTAACACCTAAATAAACAAAAACAGATAGAAAATTCATATTATTTAACCTCCAAAAAAAAAAACATTTCCAATCTTAAAGAAATCCAGAAAATTACAAAACACACCTCGTCCTCGGCATTGTAATGGTGCTTGTAAATAGCTCGGAGAAAATGGTAGCGATCGAACAAGGGCTTGATATCACCACCAGCAGTAGCAAAAGTCACGGCGGCATGGTGTAACCTCTTGAGCTCGAAACATATAGCCTTGTGAAAGAACAAGAAGATTAGGATCGGGGGCTTAAGCGACGAGTTCTTCAAACAAGTCTTCGACGGTGTGGGCTCCATAGCTTTCACTGGTCCCGCCATTACCGCCACGCCTCCACCATCGTCTCGATGTTGCAGGCCCGGAAATGGTGTCCCCATTCCGAATCAAATTTTTCAAAACCCTAGATTTTACTTTCTTTCTGTTTCTCTGGGCTTTGGCTTTTTGTTATTGTTATTGTTAAATGGGTTTTCAACTTGAAACGGAGTCTGGGGCTAAAATTTTGTTCAAATCTAAGATTTGGCTCTGTAATTAAAACCCAGATCTTTCATCTTCTTAGTTCAATCTCTTGATGTCTAGTTTGTTCTCTTTTTTTTTTCTTTTTTTTTTTTTTAATTCTTGAGCTTGTGTTCTAGGATATGGGTTTGTGTTCTTGTTAAAGACACACTTAGATCTCATTTCATATGATTTTTAGTTGTTGATTCTGTTTTTAATTTTTTTTAATTAGTTAAAATTAATAAATTAATTTTTTTAATTTAGGCTGTGTTTGGTTCCCGTAAAATATTTTCCAGAAAATAGCCTATTTTTCGAAAATGTTATTTTCGGGAAAGGAAAATATTTTCAAGTGTTTGGTTGCATTATGAAAATTGTTGTAGAAAATATTTTCATGTGTTTGGTTCTATTTTGAAAATGCTATTTTCCTACATATTTTTCACATTTTCTTAGCTATTTTCTCAGTATCCAAACAAATTTTATTACAAAAAATTTCAAAATCACAGCCAAATCCCAATCCACAGAACAAATCACAACCAAATCCCAACACCACACACCACCGAAACTCCAATTTAACCCATGGTAGCAAACTCCGGCAATCAAAAGCCACAAAAGAAACAAAACCAAAGAAAAAAAATCATCAAATCCGGTCAAATCGTTGCAGTGAGGCGACTGGGTTCGATCAGTGCAGTGCGACTCGCGGTTCGTGGGTTCGCGGTGCAACTTGCTGGGTCTAGGCCGAAGGTCGAAGGCGAGGGGTCTAGGTTGAAGGCGATGGGTTCGTGAGTTCGTGGCGATGGGTCTGGGTCTGGGTCGAAGGCGATGGGTCTGGAAGTGCAATCGACGATCGGCGCGGCGCGGTGCTGCGATCGACAATCGGGATTTGCCAGCGAAGTCTCTTCTTCCTCTCTCTTTGCGATCTAGGCTCTCTCTCTCTCTCTCTAGAAATGCTTTGAAGTGAAAATAGGAACTGAAAACCATTTCCGTGGTTAAAGGGAAAATAGGAAATGATTTTTCGGAAAATTCTATTTTTCGTAACTGCCAAACACGCGGGTCAAGTGGAAAATGATTTCTTGAAATTGTTTACCACAAAAACAAACGCAGCCTTAGTTGCTGACGTGGTATTTTTTAATGCCAAAACACATTTTTTATTATTAATTTAGGCCACGTATATATCAAATAAATATTATTTATTTCTGTCGTTTGCCACGTCAACTTTCTCCGTCTTTGATGTAACGGTAGGGACCAAAACGGAAAGCGTTTTTCAGGATAGGGACTAAAAGCAATAAAAATAAAATGTAGGGACTAAAATGGGAATTACCTGAAAATGTAAGAACTAAAAGTGGCTTTTCGCCTAACATTTACCTTACCAAATAAAATTGTGCCACTTGAAAATCATGACATTAAGAGTTAGGACACTAATTACATGTTAAGAGTTTTGTAGCTTAGTTTGCATCTAGTGTTCAAATCACACCTCCTTTATAACTATCGAGTTATAAAAATAAATAAATAAAAGATCTTGTGAAAGATCATGTCTAACTAAACCATCATCAATTGACAGGCCAGACCATTCCTAATTAAATGGTGTGATCTAGATAATGAATATGTTAAAAATACAATATAATTTTGTGATTGTATTAAGTTATGTCAAGATTCTAAGCACATCTTGAGTCTTGATGCCAACTTTATGACAACTCATTATATTAAAAAATGTTTTCAAAATCAAAACATTTTTGTTTTCCAAAGTTTATCGAACCAAAACCATTGATACCATCTCACATATATCAATTTTAATGTATGCACAACGGTCTTTGTATTTCACATTGCATAATACTTAAATGTCAGACAACGAGCATCATCGGATATCTAACACGTTTCCCACACACAACAAAACCATTGAATTCGTGTTTTTGGTTCGAGAACAATTTGAGTCATTTGACCACATATATATATATATATATATATATTTATATAATTGCTCTAGGACCCTTAGGATCTTGAGTTTAGGTTAAACCAGTTACACATAGAAGATCAATCATACCTTAGAAATCTAACTTGACTGCTGACGTCTTCATATAGTTTATTCACTCCCACACAAAACCATGGTGCACATGTAATAGATGGATATGGATAAATTAGGACCCATCCAAAATAACTTGCTTGGATGGCTAATTGGTATTAATTGTTTAATTAAAGAGGCAATTTCGCACGTGATCGTTTATGGCCCATTTCAAAATTCGCCCATTTGCAATCCTAGCCCGTTTGACTAAAGCTTATATGCTGCAGGAGGGGGACAAAAGTAGCTAACAAATATGCAAGTTTATTCACATAAAAATATATGCAGACTTATTAAAAAAAAAAAAAAAAAATTGTCTAATTATCCACACACACACACACACAAAAAAAATTTTGAATTTTTTTTTAAAAAAAAAAATTTAAGTTTAACTGCAAGGAAGAGGTGAATTGGAAATGAGAATATAAGATTGAAACCAGTTAGAAAAGAATGGCAATTTTCGGAGTGAACAGTGTCATGAACAGTAATCTGTGAACAGTAATCGGTGAACAGTAATCTGTGAACAATAATCGGTGATCAGCACTTCTTCTCCTTTTTGACTCAAAAACTTCAATAAATGGAGCCAAGTCTGATTCTCCAAACCAAAGAAAGCTTGAGACACATGGAGCAAAGAATTTAATTGACTTTGAAATGACAAAAAGCCAAAAGAAACTCATTTATACATTTAGAGGTGTAGGAACTTTACTAGGTAATAGATTTTGTCGGAAGAAGCATGGCAAGAGAATATGACAAAATATGAGAACATGACAAAATATGTGTAGAGTAGATTTTGTCGGAAGAATCATGATAAGAGAATATGACAAAATATGAGATCATGACAAAACACGTGTAATCTCTTCATCTTTTCAAGAACGCATGGGATTACACAAGAACATCTCTGCAGGCGCACTTGAATATCGTAACATTCAATCTATATATATATATATATAATTGCTCTAGGACCCTTAGGATCTTGAGTTTAGGTTAAACCAGATACACATAAAAGATCAATCATACCTTAGAAATCTCACTTGACTGTTGACGTCTTCATTTAGTTTATTCACTTCCACACAAAACCATAGTGCTCATGTGATGTAATAGATGGATATGGATAAATTAGGACCCATCCAAAATAACTTGCTTGGATGGCTAATTGGTATTAATTATTTAATTAAAGAGGTAATTTCGCACCTGATCGTTTATGGTCCGTCTCAAAATTCGCCCATTTGCAATCCTAGCCCGTTTGACTAAAGCTTATATGCTTCAGGAGGGGGACAAAAGTAACCAACAAATATGCCAGTTTATTCACATAAAAATATATGCAGACTTATTAAAAAAAAAAAAAGTCTAATTATCCACACACACACACAAAATAATTTTAAAAAAAAATTAATTGCAAGGAAGAGGTGAATTGGAAATGAGAATATAAGATTGAAACCAGTTATAAAAGCTTATTTATTTATTATTATTTTTAAGTATTAAAAACTTTTAGGCCTACATAAGACGGGCCCAATGCCCACACTGGCCTACGACTGATGTAATTGCATTTGAGAACGATGTTCGAACTTTGAAGCTGGACTGTCTTACAGTCATTTTAAAAATGGATTGTAGATTTGGACAGCAACTCACAAGTCCATATTCATCAACAAAAAAATAAATAAATAAAGCAAGTAACAAGTCCATAACTTGGGAAATTAACAAATTAATTAAATTATGCAACACCAAACAATGCTCAACTCTGGATTTACTACGGGAAAGAATGCACAGGCATAGCTTGTTGGAAACAAAAGCTAAAAGAAGAAGCTATCCTGTTGACTAAAAACAAAACATCGATTATTTCATCAAATTTATACACAAGCATCCAGCAACCGCTACAGCTGGTACCAACAAGAGATGATAGAACAGTTAGGTAAACATGTATTCCTATAAAAACTGTTGCCACCTGACCCAAGAAAATTCTCTCACAGATATGTGCAGACATGATGTTCTGAAAGCAATGGTGTTGCTCATGCGAAACTTGCCAAATGAATGAATGGACAGCTTAGGAAAGTGGACATATTTTTCAGGTAAGAAGCCTTCTCCTCTGATCAAGCCAGGGAACACACCTTGTCTGGAAATGAGAGAGTTAGATACTAGTCAATACGAGTTGCATAGCTGGTTTACCGTGTCTTAAAAATCATGGTCATACGCCTATTTACCAAAACATAATCATTAAGATACTCCCACCCTCACCCTGACCCTGACCCCGACCCCGACGCAAACCCTAGCAATTCAACCTAGAATCAACTGCCCTAGTCTGATGCTGAAGAGATTGTTCCATTGATTACTCTGTTTCTTCAAGGCCTTTCCCTTTTAGGGTCATTACTATAAGAATCAGTTTTCTTTATTCTCTACCATTTCTTTACTAACATTGGGTAAATTTGTCAAAAGAACAAATCAGGATATGGTCAATAATTTTAGATAAACTATCAATCTTATCAAAATAAAAGCATAAGGGCAATTCACCTTGTCTAATGCTACTGCAACAAAGGCGATTGTCATCTATGTAAGTTGCTTGGAGACCCATCATCCATGAACCCACTGATGTATCATCATGAGCATAAGTCTTCAGAGATGCACTGCATATGATAAGTAAACGGAAATGAGATTTAAACTTGTACAAAGGGGATTAAAAATTTACTAATTCAACCACTTCAGTTTAATACAGTGGAAGGAAAGAAATGGTGCCAATATAATTAGCAAAACTACTGAACTCCAAGGTCTTGTACAGTTTAGCTTATCATAAATCTTTAAGCAGCTTACCGGCTCTCATGGTTTAACTGAAATATATCAATTATTTTTATCACTTGGACTTACAAGGACACCTTTGTTGCAAAAATATGCAAGTTTACAATCAATGAAAGTCATGAACAAACCAATTGGGCTGACCATCAGGCCACTTATAGGCCTCAATTGATAGTAAGTCTCAAAACAAAAAACCGAATTGCTGGTTGAAACCACATCCTGTTTTCCCAGTGAAGGCATTGACAACTAACCTGTTTATGTTAACATACTGAGCTAAATTCTTGGAGAGTATTATAAGAGCAGTGCCGGCATGTCGGAAGTAACTGAACAAAGAAAAAGTAATCATGGTCAAGTTCCATATCATGGCAATTGGTGCAACAAGCAGCACCATCATAAAAAGAAGTGTCAATTACATAATTCGTCTATAAAGGAGGACAGATGCAGACTGCCCAATACAGTTACAACACATTACCAATTAAAAGACATTAAGTGACATAAAAAGCATTGCATACTTAAAACGCACAAGAATATATGAAAACCATATATATATAGCAATAATAATAAAAACTTGGTATTAACAATAATAATAATAATTATAAACCCCAAATTGTTCTCATCCACAAGCTAGATCACTTACGATTTCTCATCACCAAATTTCCACCAATCAGGTTCATACCAAGGCTTTCCCCTGAAAATGAACAACAATTTAGATGCTGAGAAGCTGATTTCAATAACCTTTGGATTGAAAATGCTTTCAGGTTAGAGTAAGCAAAGGTTAAAATCTTCAAGGCATTTTCTGACAAATGCACTACTAAATATTGATGACAGAAAGGCAAAAAAAAAAAAATACAAACGCATAATTTAATTTGTTGGTGGAAATATAATAATGTTAAGGTTGCTTGAATTAGCAGTGACATGCCAAAAAGAGTCCTACATACAGATGATAATGAAATATTATTGTTGGAACTGATTTAACGATTTAAAGAAATAATGCCAGTGACATGCCAACAAGGGTTCTATATAACAATGTAGGAACAACTTACATTACTAACAACAAAGGTCCTCCAATGATGGTAATTTAAATTTTTCAGAAAAGTGTATGTTCTTCTGTTAGTCAATAATGATATTAATGAAAGTATAATTATTAACATGACTACAAGATATCAAAAAGTGAACGGCTATGAACACACATATACTCCACAAGTATAAGTACTTGTGGAGTGTGGGGAGCAAGGGCCGAGAGTTCAAGTCTCCAGAAGGAAGACTCACACATATATACACTTAGATTAGGCTAGAGTAGAATTCTATCTTGTATCCAAAAAAAAAAAAAAAAAAAAAGTGAACGGCTACCAAAATATCACCATATAGGGCTTTTTAACATTATGAAATAACTAATCAATAAACTACACATTTTTGAAAACGATATTATTTCAGATAAGCACCTTGTTGTATGCTAAATACGTAAAGTTAGTTTAGTTTATCAAATATCAAAGGGGAAAATTTAGGCATACAGGATGCATACTAAAGTATCCTCCCAAAATATCAATCAAAATATATCTGAAAAGGCAGTATAACAGATGCACTATTTCCATCTAATGATATCCACTAAAAATAAAGATCAAATAAAACTAGCCTTCTCTCAACAGAAAGCTCATGCCCCTCAAAAGTCTGCCTATTTCTTTCCCTCCATATAGTCAATATGATACATGCATTTAGTAATATCTGTCATGGATGAAAGCAATCACACTTGATGTAAAAATAAAAGATATAATAGAGTATATACTCTTCAGATATCACATCTCCTGACTTCATACACCCAATGTATGCACCATCTTGACCACGACGACGTTCAAGAAGTCCAATTAACGCCTCTGCCAATCCAGAAAAAAGTGTAAATGATGTATCAAAAAGTTCAGAATATACCTAACTGTGATGTTCTGGAAAACTAAATGAATATGCAAAAGCATTACCAAGATCAAGGTCTATATTGTCATCAACTTTTACAAAAAAATCCGCATCCCATTTTTGAACTGCAGTACTTAAGAAGAACTTTGCTTTCTTGGGAAGCTCTTCTTGAGCTTCCTCATGACCTTCCTAATACATTATAAGAAAAAATAAGGTCAAACTCTATGCTTTGCATGTTTACAAAGATATACAATGAGAAGCTAGTTTCTCAAACTTCCCATAAACAATCCATCTTAAGGAAAATAAAAAGTTTTTTGCATTAGAAGTTCAATTTATATGGTGAGAATCAGTGTGCTATGCAGTATTGAGATACTCTGATAAAGTCTAATTATTAAAAGCAAAAGAAAAAGAAAAGTATTCATCCTGGAAGTTAAATGATTAAGTTAAATTAATTCAAAATGTCCAAATGTCTCTGTTAAGACCTGTCACTACTAAAGATATCAAAATAACAAACTTTCATGCCAACTTGTATAATCCAAATTCCAAAAAGGTAGAAAACTGACCAGTTGAATTTTAACTACATTTACTTACTAGAATCAAGAAATCCTTCGTTGAACGATTTTCCTCATTAATATTGCGATCTAAGCTATCACCTCGATTGGCACTGTCAATTTCAAAAAGAAAAAAAAGAAAAAAAAAAAAAAGAAAAAAAAAAAAGAGAAACACTCTAGTTACCAAAATCGTTGAACTGGTTATTCTAAAAGAGCCAGCAAAAAAGAAAAAAGAAAAAAAAAGGCATATACTGATATTTAAGGGTTAAGTTATTGTAAAAACCTCCGACCAATTACAAAACGTATGACCACTCCTCTTTCTTCAAGTTTTCTCAAGGCATCACCTGTAAAAGCCACAAAGGTGCCCAAAATACATCGCTTAAAAACAGAAGCGTATATATGCTTGAAAATGCTCATTCGCAGAACAGACCTCATAGTTTAGACACGGCAAACAACATTGTAAAAATTTATGTAAAGAAAAGAGATAGAGATACAAGAGTAATTGATTCCATGTGAAAAGGAAAAAAAAAAAAAAAGCAAACATGGAGAAATATGATTAAAGCTTTGTATATCTTGACTTGAAATCAAAATTACCAAAAAAAAAAAATCCTCTGGAGCTTGCTTAAATATATAAAATGTAATGCTTAAATAGTTTAAATATGCCTTGATTGGTTAAACTCCAATCAAATATTGATTAAAAGTGATGCAGGACAATCCAAAACAAAGCAACATGAAAATTAAAAGGAAAAAAAAAACCCTGTAAGCATGACGTTTTCAAAGACAAAAAGCAAAAGATCAAGTTTTTAAAATATCGTGACAATGATTACTTTAACCAACATGCACCCTTGTATCAATAGATAGTGACAGTGTTCAGATACAAGAAAGTGCAAGAAATGGATGTAAATACCAAGACCTTATGTTAAATGAAACTTTTCCAAAAAGATTTGCAATCTCAATATTCATCAAAGAATGAATAAGTAATAGAAACAGCATAATGAGCGATCAGAAACCCAACTGACCTTTTGGCATCCAAGACCCTCTAAACACATTTCGCTTCAAGCGACTACCAAATCCAGTATAAACTCCAATAACAGCAAGAAGCTTTTTTCCAGAAGAAGACCCACTTTGCTGCAATTGTTTATTGAGGTACCCTTGACTCTTTGCCAAAGTCAATTCCATCTCAGCTTCCACAATCCTCCTCTCCAAATCTCTAAAAACAAACATCATAGATGATACCAATACAAACACCAGATAGTGACACACAGTATCATATCAACAATCGAGCAATAAAAAGAACAATAAGAAAGGCAGTACCTGCATCCTAGAACTGATAGCTTATCTTCAACTGTAAGAATCTTGGGTCTCTGGCAACAATAACACGCATTAACATCTTAAACATAAATTGAATTGAAAAACATGAAAACAAAACAGACACCAGCACATATCACCATTCCTCAATTACATTTTGGGCAAAATGCAGAACGACCCCCTGTGCTATCAATTTTGTATTCTTGACCCCTGACCTTTAAGTATAGTCCAAATTGAACCCTCCATCTATAATTACAACTAACAGAAAACGGTCACGTGTGGTGTACGGGCACGCCTTGTGACCCATTTTCTGTCAGTTATGATCAACAAAAAATTAATATGAAAAGGTAAATTTGGATAATTCTTAAATGTCAAGGGTCAATAATCCAAATTTGATAGTAGAGGAGTTAGGTTGCAACTAACCTATACCCCAGGGATCTTTTTGCAATTTGGCAATTAAGTTTCTTGTGGAAATTGTAAAAAGAGTGAGAGCCTAATAAGAGAAAATTAAAACAGACCTGGAGTGAGTTCTTGTAAAGAAGATTAGTAAGTACTTTTCTGTTCTCTGCGTCTTGCCACAATCTGATTATTGCAAAATAACAAAAAAAGTATGAACGATTGAAATGAAAAATGCATAAAATTTGGTCAATTTGTTACTGATCCAATTCCAAATCGACTTCATAACAATAACAGTGGAATTGTAATCGCTAATTTGTAATTGAAATCTCATAGATCCTAAATCTACAACGACTATAATTTTAGCAATGCTAACTGTTACGATTAGTTTGATTTGGCTTAACTAGAATTTGAATAATTAGAGGGAAAATGAAATCTAGGAAATGTAGAAAGAGAGAGAGAGAGAGAGATTACCGGCCAGCAACGTAGAGCCAAGCGAGGCAAGAGAAGAAGGCCATGAGGAGCGAGGGTTTGGAGGTCTGGAGAGGCTTAGATCTCCATCGCCTTTCTGATTTCATTGTAGTCGGTAAGCTCTCCATCTCGATATGAAGAGAGAGAGAGAGAGAGAGTACACTACAATATGTATATGTATATGTGCAATAATTGGTGAGTTTCAAGCAGAGATATGATGGTTTTGATCATTGAGAAAATGGAAGAAGAGAAGTCAGCGACGCGTAACAAATAAGGTTTTGAATTTTTTTTTTCTCTTTTTTTTTTTTTTATAGTTATTATATAGATACCTGTAGAAGTGCGGAGCCGTTTCTATTTTGGTGTGGTCGGTGGAGCGTCTAAGGCCAGGGAAGTCTTGTTTTGATGATGTTGGGCAGGGCTTTCTCTAGTGTTCAGTACAAAATATCTCGTGAATTCAAGTTAAGCTTTTAATTTTCGTTAGTGGTGGTTGCACACATGATTTTAAGGACATGATTTTAACTGAAGTGGTGGCACAGATACTTTATACTCATAAGTGTATAATCAATAATAATCAAATTTTAAGCTGTCACCTAAATTTTGTTATAAAATTGTTGTGAAAATATTATCATTACTTTTCTTAAATAGAGTCTAAATTTTTGGAGCATCTCTTAGATTTTTTTTTTTTTGATGCTATATAATAAGATATCCAGTATCCCAAGATTTATTGCATTTTACTTGATTACCATTTTTGTTAATATGAACTTTTTTATAAATAGATTCTAAAAAAAAAAGTTTTTTTTTATTACCTATATAAAAAAGCACGAATGAGCCTGTGAATAGTGCTTTGTCAAGCACCTTGCTTGCTATTTATTTATTGTTTGTTTAATAATTGCAATAACCTTTTTACCCTTAATATACAAGTAGGTTGATTTCATTAATTAAAATAAATAAATAAATAAAAGGCTGAATGCATTTTGAGGGTTTGTTTTGTCTTTTTTTATAAGTACTAGTAAGGGTCTGCACGTGCTGTCCCTTGATTGAGAAAATTTAAGATATAATTTTTTTTTTAAGTAGTATCAAACCGTGTATTTAAATTTAGAATAGTTATTTAACATATGGCTATTATTATTTTCAAAAAAACATATGGCTGTCTATTTAGTATGATAATTTCTTAGGAGAAGATATTTGGTATCAAAATCTAATAAGTGTGAGACATATCAACAAAAAATAACTAACCCACTAACAATAAAAAGACATGTGCTAGTGGGTAGTTATTTTTGCACACATGTTTCTCATTTATTGGATTTTGATACGGATGATGTGGTATCATTTGATACAAAATACTTTTTCATTTCTTAGAACCTATTTACAAAAACAGTATCTACTCACAAAAAAAAAAAAAAAATTATACTAAGAATGATAACAAATGTCGTCATCTTCCAATAATTAACAACTAAGTTTTGATAAAATATTGTCACAATATTTAAATTTTCGCAATAAATGATGACAAATGCTACAATTGAAACTCCTCATCAAATTAAATAATTACAACCATTTGCAATGAATATTTTGTTATTCATACTTCTTTCTTTATTATTTTATTTTATGAGTCTAACTACGATACTTAGCTTACTTAATTTTTAATAAATACCTTTTTAAGAAAGAAAACAAATAAAAAAACAGAACAAAATAACAAAAGACATATGTCATTGAAGTTTCTATTAGATAAAATTATAAATCTAGAAGATTTAAATCACTAATAAATTAGTGTTCTCTAGGTAACAAATAGAATACCATAAATCACATTTTTTTACTTTCCACCATACATTACCAGACAGGTGGAAACCTTAATCTACATTTCCTAAGGGCAAAAACCTGTCCCCGGTTCGATTTCCATCACCGGACATGTGGAAACCTTAATCTAAACTTTTTGAGGAAAGAAACTAGTCCTCGGACGGGCGGAAAGCCCAATTTAAGCCATCTGAAGACCTATCCCCAACTCAGTTTTCATCACTGGATAGGTAAGGGCCTCGTGCTAAGTATTCCCAATGTTGCCCAAAAATTGTTTCTCTCGGCTAGAAGGTGAGATAATCACCCAAATGTACTAAAACCAAGCCTAACAACATTAAGGCAACAAATTACAGTGATTGGTATCCAAAGCCAAGAGAAGAAACAGTTAATACTAACGAAAGTAAAATCAAACCATTGTTAGGTCACCACAGCCCGGTGACCATAGGAAAATAAACCTGAAATTAAATAAAGTTAAAGCCAATGTTTGGTCACCACGGCCCGATGACCATGGGCAAACCATAAAAAGGAAAAGGCAGAGCGAAAGCAAACATACTTAAAACAACTAGTTAAAGGTAAAGGTCAAATGATAGGATCGGCAGGAGGGAGCTGGGTTGCTTCATCGGCTGTTTGGCTGGGGATGTCCTCAATCTGCAGTTGCTGGACTTGTTCATTACCTTCAGCATGGGGGTTGCTGGAAACCTCATGATCAACGTGGGCGTCAATCACTTGGACCAGCTCCCTCATGCTAGTGGTTGTTTCCTCGTCCGCAACATTGGCCTGACTTTGGGAGGGGGGTGAAGGAGCCAGGTAGGCAATTTGGCTTGGGTCTCTCAAAGGGGAGTCCTCGGCCACTCCCATCACTTAGAGGGCCACTAGCCATCCCTCTCTGAACCCATGAAGCTGCACGTGGTGGACAAAGGGCTCTGCAGATTTCTCAGCATCTGTGAAGTCCTCGTCATACCATTTGCTCTTGCAGACTTCAAGGGCAGCTTTGAAGTTAGCTATTTAATTGGCCTGGGCCAAGTTAAGACTGGCTGCCTCTACTAATTTGAGCTCGACACCCTCCAACTGACCTTCCACCTCAGCTACTTTTTTCTTAGCCAACTGCCAAGCTTTCTCTGAGGATTGAGCTTTCTTCTCCGTAGCCTCGACAGCCCTACTCTTCTCCTTGGTCATAGCATTGGCGACATCCTTCAGCGCCTTCTCTCGATCAGCATCCTCGGCGAGTTCTTTCAATCTTTCGCCGAGTACATGTGTCATCTATGTAGATTGGTAACGTAATGACAACAAAGGTTAGAGGATCACTTAAGCATTAAAGTAAACATCCAAAGAAAGGAAAAGAAATTTACCGCCATTGTGTGCCACTGTAGCCATCGTACTAGTGATTCCTCGTCACCTTCCGTGAAGAACCGCATGTCCTCGGGTAGGAAGAGGCCGTGCACTAAGCTTTGGGCTGCCTTCCCCCTGTGGCCCTTAACCCATGCTATTATGCTCTTAGTAGATAGCAGGGACCCATCACTTAACTTGAAGTTAGGCTGCTAGACGGTCTCGAACCGAGACTAGGATGCCACATCCTTACAACCCTTGGTGAGTGGCCGGGAATCACCTGCTGGTTCTTGTATCGTGATTCCCCCCCGAGGGGGTCTTAGCTGGAACATCACCAGGGGCGTTCAAGGGAAGGTCGCTGACCTTTTGTTTCTTTCTTGGGTGGCTGGCAATAAGGGGAGGGGGAGCTTAGGCCCCGCCTTGAGGCTGGGCCGAGGGTTCAGTGCCGAGTATGAACCGGCCAACGGTCATCTTCCTTCTAGTCACCATATCTTCGTCCTGAACGGGATCAGCTTGGACTTGGGCCTTTTGGGCTTAGCCTTCATTCCCTTCGATGTAGATGTGTTCCCGATCCCTAAGAGCCCGGGAAACTCGCTTGGCTGACTCATCCCTGATTGGGGTGAGGTCGTTCATGGTTGTGTAGCGAGGACCAACGTCTCGGGCTTCGCCGATAGTCAATGAGGGAGGGAGGAAATTGGCATGCCAAACGTCGATATAAGACAGCGGCGGGCTATCTACTATAAGTGCTTGGCCAATAGGTTGCCAAGACTTGTACATGGGGGTGTAACTGAGTATGAGGTGCGAAGCTTGGAGCTGCCCGTCCGTATGAACGAATATTTCTGACCTGAGTACAAAATTCAGGTCCCTTACGTGCATCAATCTGATATCTAGGGTAAACACTCTATTGTCTACAACAAAGAATATAGCGAGTTAATATCCGGATAAATGAAACAGTTATTAAAAAAAATAATAAAATAAAAAAGAAAAAGAAAAAGAAGAAGAGGGCGAGTTAGTGATTGGTACGAACCCACTTCGCGCTGTGAAAGAGGGGGAGGGATTTTGCCAGCAAACCAATTGCCGCGCACCCGGACAAACTTCCTTGCAGAATTTTTATTAGAATCAGGTAGGCAGGATATCAGCCGTACCCTCACATCTCTAACTTTCAAATAATAGTTGGTTTTCTTATTCCCACACAGATTGTACATGTGGTTTATATTGTGATGGTCTAATTGCAAACCGAACTTTTGGTTCAACCTACTAACACAAACTAACTAACTACCCGGTAAAAGTTGGGGGGAAGTTGGTTGGGCCTCAGCTTATAATACCTAAGTGTATTAAGTTAGAGAGGGTCTATAAGAAATATAACCCCACCCTTTAAAATTGTCATTAAAGGGAAAAAAGTGGTATTAGCCCCTCTATGGAGAGAAATTTCACTCTCGTGGCAATACGCCACATCCACATCATTAAGGATGTTAAAACTTTGCCTAAAAGTGGCTAAGGACGCCTCAGTGTTTAGAAGGAAGGCGAACTTTATCTTAAACGCTAGAAACCAAAGGAACAGATCGAAATAAAGGAGAGAGGAGGAAAACTTACTTTAGGCTCTAAAAAAGAAAGAGATTCTAGGCTGGAGAGCAAGTGCGCAGATGAATGCACGGTAGAGGAAAAACTTAGAGAATGGAGAGTGAAAAAGTGGAGGAGTGATTTGGGATGGGCTATTTATAGGAGCCAAAGGGCATTGGGCAACGATTAGTCAACAATAATGAGGATTAATTAGCAATAAATTTTACGGATACCAATGCTAACTGACGCGTGCGCTGTCTCGATTCACGAACTGTCAAGTAATGATGACGACTGAACCGAACGGCCAGATATAACGCGCTTTTTGAGAGCGCATTTATGAGTTTTTAGAATCACCCAACTGTACCTATTGAGCTTCTCAGATAGCAAGTGCCTTTTGGGTTCCTTGATTCTTCCCGAGAGCCGGGCATGAATCAAGGAGGGGCTAATGTACGAAACTCTGGTACTTAACCCACTTATACCTTGGATTCTAACTCGACAGTATGGCCCATAGGCCCAATCTCTTTCTACCCAAGACCCCGACACAAACCCATAAATGCTACGAACCCAAGCCTCGTATTGCCCAAAAGCCTGAGTGGGCAATCTACAATAGCATGCACCTTATTTCACCACTTGGTCCTTATTCGGTGAACCACCCCGAGCAAAAAGAAGGGTGTTCGGATACGTTAGCCCTCATATGTACGGCAAAGCCCTGGGGAATATTGCTGCCAAGCATATGCATTGGGATGGAAACCAGTTCCAAAGCCACTCCCACCTAAACACCCATCTACGATTAACGACATTGGACCTCCTCTTGCATTAATTTTGAAAGAAATCATAATCCCCCACTCACGCTTGGCTATAAATATGTGAAGCCAAGGAAGGGATAAGGGTTGGTGAGTGAGAGGGAGCTATAAAGAAAGTCGAGAGCTGAGAGCAATAGTCATACAAGTGAGAGGGAAGCGATACAGAGGTTTAAGAGAAATCGTTGGGACTCTCAGCTAGAATCACCTAAAGTAGGAAATCCAAAGCCCACCTTATAAATATATTGTGAGCCCAAGAGCGAGCTAGCCCATTAAGCCCGTTTTGGGTGCGCACAAATCCATTTTAGAAAAGTCTTGACACTGCTATTATGGGAAATGAAAAATACTATCAAAACATTAATTTTTTTTCCCTTTCCCATAAACACTTTTTTTAAATGGATTGATAACTAATACCATAAGGACATCTGTTAGCATTTCTCATACTATAATAACATCCCCTCCCATTTATTTATAGTGTTAGGTAATCTACAATCTAATATGAGTTTGAATTTGGTAAGAATGGGGTGTAAAACTCATGTTTTATACCACCCAAATAAGAGATTGTTATATCAGATTTTTAGCTAAAACTCAATACATTCTATCACACATAATAATATCTCAATAAAACTCATAGTTAAGTTGGATTTTCAAATGTATATTAAAATTGATTGGATATGGTTGTGTATATTCTTTAAGAGATTAAATTCAATAAGGATCTAATGTAAAACACAAGTTTTACCCCTCCAATTCCAACATGTCACATCATCATATTACATATTAAAGAATATGCACAACCACAAATCAATTCTAATATTCATTTGAAAATCTAACTTTTTCTGTAAGTTTATTGAGATATTATTATGTGTGGTAAGATGTTTTGAGTTGGAGTAAAAAAACTAATATGACAATCTCTTATTAAATAGTGTAAAATATAAGTTTTACATCTTATGCTTATCAAACTCGGACTCATTCTTTAATATGTAATATGATAATGTAACATATTGAGATTAGAGGAGTAAAACTTAGGTTTTATATCACATTCTTATAAAATTTAATCTCATCTAGTATAAATAACCAAAGTAGTTTAACTTTGGACAAAGTTTGGCTATGAAATTGGTTGTAACTTAAGACTACAAACTCACTTAATAAATAAATATTATAACATATTTTGAAAATCTAACCGTTGAATTGTATGTTCTTTACACTCTTAATACACATCTCAAATTTTGTGTTAATCAAATATTATTTACTATATGATCTATAAGTTTATATTTTATGCATAATTTTAAATTACAAAAATTTGAAATTTAAAAAATTTATTGATGACATAGCTATTGATCTTTAATTTTCTTGAAATTTTGCAAGCATGGAGAATATAAGAAGAAGATGTAATCCAATAGTGGATTTATCAAAATTCATTTCTAATAAAAATATATTAAGTAAGTTTGTAATTGAAGGCTACAACTAATTTTGTAGTTAAATTTTATCCTTTAACTTTTGGGTGGCCTCATAATTTAAATTTGACGTGGCACTATATATTTTATTAGGGATTGAGATCTTCTAGAGTTCCTAGGGTACTCTATCTTGTAGAGTTCTTTTAATCTTAACATTTCATTTATAATAAAATGTCTAGATTTTGCCATATCATCAATCCACTAACAAATCTACAAAAATAATTATTTTAAAAAATAACTACTCATAAATGATAGTTATTACCTTAAATGGGAATAGTGGCTATGACATTGCAGCATTAAATGCAAAAGAAATTTGCTTATTTAGAAAATTGATTATTATGCACATAGATCAAGAAGCGCACACACACACACATATATATATATATGAATGGCAGAGACACTTGGGTTTTCATTCTAATTTTTTTAGTCTTCTATTAATTTTATTAAAATTAAGCATATATATATATATATATATTTTTTTTTTTCTTTTCAAGTACATGATTGGCACTTAGGATCATAAAATATGATTTTTCTATGTCCCATTTCAGTCGAACCTATGCTTTGAAATTAACAACCAAAACGATTTGTGGAACAAATTGAAAAATGAAGAGGGGAAGGAAAAGGTGACTTCACGTTTTCTTAGAGACCTGATTTAGGTAAAAGAGGTAAGACAATAATTATCATTTATGAGTAGTTATTTTTTAAACTATTATTTTAGGAGATTTGTTAGTGGATTAATGATATGGAAAAATCTAGACCTTTTATTATAAATGAATGGTTAAGATTAAAGACTCTTATACGGTAGAGTACCCTAGGAACTCTAGAGGTATTCTAATAGAATTTATTCTCAATCCCACTATAACAACGTCGTTTTTAAAATTTTGAATAGTCACAGATCTAGCTAAATAGTAATTAATTACTGTCATTTATTTCAAATCAATTTAATGAGGCTAATTAATTCTATAATTAAATCCAATTTATTTAGGTGTTATTTAATGAGACTCAATTATTTTTTGCTAATTACTGTAATTAATAACATGTTAAATTCTATAATTAATACATGAAAGTATGAAGTAATTCAAAGTTTCAAAAAAATATACCATAAAAGAGTAATGAGTAATAATACTATGTCCACAACATCACCGCACACCCTTGGCGTATAGTCACTTCACAAACATAATTTACTTGTGGGATGTGGGGAGCAATGGTTAAGGTTTAAATCTCCAGAATGGAGTTTTACACACATACATTTAGATTAAGTTAGAGTAAAATTCTATCTCAGATTAAAAAAAAAAAAAAAAAAAAACTATGTTCACAACAAATGCTCACTTTTTTACTTACTAATAACAATCTACTACTTAAAATTTATTATAAAAATGTTGTAAACTTAGAATTACTCAAAAGTGATCACCTTTTGGTAGTCATTTGAAAAGGTAATACCGTAATAGTGCCAATTTATTTAAAATTTAATGATATTTTCAACTATTTATTTTATTTGAATCAATTCTATAAATATAATTAAAAGTTAAGGGTATGTGGCAATTTCAAACAAAAGTAATTATAAAGTATTCTGATACTATAATAAATGTGCATTCAATTAAAACTCACACTTTATTTTATAGGATGGAACACATTTATTATATTCCCAGAATATTCTATCATTTTCCTTTAGCAAATATGTGACCCATAATTGTCAAAGAAACTCATTAATACTGGAAAATTGAAAAGGTTAATTTAGCTTTCATTTGACCCCCTATATAATTAGCCATGGAAGATGGAACTCTAAAGCACATAAATTGGAGAACAGGCCATTTCTCTCCACCAAAGAGTAAAATCTTGAAGAAATTTCTTAACAATGGCAATGGTCACTAAGTATTTTATTGCTATTCTCATTATTAGTCTCATTAGCAAAGGTACAATGCTTTTGCCTTGCAAATTTCTTAACTCATCAGCTAGCTCTCTCTCTCTCTAAATTTGTCGCATTTTTTTTAGCAGATATGTTCCTATGTTCCTATATTACGGAATGTTTTCCTTCAATTAATCTCTTTGTATAAAAAATTTTAGGCATAAAATGATAGGATAGCCAAATGATCTATACTATCTTTAAGATTATGTATACTATTTGGAAAGGATATCCATATGGTACAGAGTTCCTTAGGTGATTTTTTTTAGTACCATCATTTATTTTTGGAAAGGATGTCCCATAAAGTATTAAAAAAAAAATATATCATCAATAATTTTTTTTTGAGAAAGTTTCAACCTATGACGTCCACTCCTGATGATAGCTCTCTTTATCGTTAGACTAAGACACCAATCAATTTTTGGTGTAGGCGAAGATTGAACCACTATCAAAGACTTTACCAGTTAAGCTAACTGGAATAAAAAAAAAAAAAACTATAATAATAATTATTATTATTATATATTTTTTTTTTTTTGAAACATTAATAATTATTATTATTATTATTATTTTTTTGAAACAGCCAGACAGGTAGGTAAGTATAAAATTGAGCTCCAAACATTTTAAAATCATCTTTTTCCAAACTCATTATATGACAATTGAAAAGTCCATTTGCATGTAGTTTTAATTACATAACTTTTTTAATTAGTCATGAAACTTGCTTAAATATTTTTTTAATTAGTCATGTAATTTGTTTAAATAATAAATAAGATAGTTTTATATAGTGAGTCGAAGGAGATAACTTCAAACAGGTTTGGAACTAAACTTTGTCTATTGAATAATAAGCGAGGGATGTAATGTACGAACTACGAACATGAAACACTCACATATAATGCTATTACAACTAAATTATTACTTGAACTCTTTTAACAATGCTTCTTTCAAATTTCAGGGTATTGCCAATGCCCTTTCCAGCATATTTCGATTCAACAATCTGAAACTGGAATTGCGGTGCAAGAAAAGCCGGTGTGGAATGTGGCAATTAACAACAATAACCAATGTACCATATCGAGCCTAAAATTAGATTGCGCTGGTTTTCGGACTGTGAAAAGGGTTGACCCTTCGATATTGAGCGTATCAGGTGCAGCGTGTCTTGTTAATGGTGGCGCACCCATCTCTGGATATTCCAAACTCAACTTTACCTATGCTTGGTCTCCTTCATTCCCATTTAAGCCACTATACTGTTTAATTTCTTGTAGTTAGGGAGGACAAGCATTTTCAAGTTCATTTAGGGGCTTAGTTTAAGCAAATTATGCCTAAGAGCTTGATTTATCCTCCATTTGGCTAATAATATATTGATGGTTATCTTGGATACCTTCTTTTTCAAACAAATAAAATTTTAAGAATAAACTACAACATGTTAGGTAAAGGAAAAGAAGAAGAAGTAAATATATAATATGAATTGCACCTTACTCAACTCAATGTTAGTAATAGATCTAACAGTGAAAATATTTATACTTGAGAATTGCATCTCTAATTAATGAGCAATTTGATCAATATTTTCATCTACAATACAGAATTTTAATATAACTTTAGTAATTATACAATGAAAATGAGTTAATAAAGAATTAAAATTTTATAGCTATGACTATTTTATATATGTATTAAATTTTACCTTCAAATCTATATAACTTACTTCAAGTGCAAATCAAAACTTCCACATTCTTAGGCAAAATACAAGATCGATACTAAGTAAAAATTTAACCTCTAGTGTTAAAAAGTTAGGTCAAAAGCAACCACGATTATAGGAATAATCAAGAGATCATGTGCCATTAATGAGAGCTTAGAAAATCGATTGTATTTTTTTTATTCTTTTTTTTTAGAGGAAAGATTGTAATTCTCTTTCCACCAAAAGAAGTCATCAAACTTTGCATATTGCCTTCAGTTTTTATTTTTTATTTTTTACGCTTTGTTTCTTTCGACATTAACATTTTATGAAAAATAAATCATTTTTCAAAAAGTATTTTCTAGAAAATTATTTCATTTTTCTATATTTGGTAGCGACATTTTTTTTTGGGATACTACCAAATACATGAAAATACAAAAAATTATCTTCACACAAGATTTTCTATTGAAACAAACGAAAAATTAGAATGGATTAACGGGTTTAGGTCCAATTTTTCCAAATATTTAGGACAAGGATAATCATTATTTTTTTAAAAAAAGATAGATAATCTCTAATTAGGTAATACGTAAATGAGTATCTCAAAGAATTTGAATGGTAACAGATTTGGCTAAATAGCGATTAATTATTTCCATTTATTTCGAATTAATTTAGTGAGGCCATTTTATTTTATAATTAGATTCCATTTATTTAAGTGTTATTTAATGAGACTTTATTCTCTACAAGATAATTGATAACATGTTAAATTCTTATAACTAAGACATAGGAGTATGAAGCAATTCAATCAATCTGACATGAGAGTGATCGACTTTTCACGAGTAATTTGAAAAGGCAATAGTGTATATTTAGAGGCCAGTTTATTTAGGAATTAATGATATTTCAAATTTTAATTCTATAATTTTTTTATTTGAATCAATTCTATAAAAATAATCAATTCTATACTTAAATACTGTTCTTTAGCTTCTCTTATTAAGATTCTCTTATTAAGATTCTAGTATGTAGATTTTTTTCTCAAATAAAAGTTTATTTTTTAATTAAGTAATTATATAATTGAATTTAAAAAAAAATTAATAAATAGCACTTAAAATATTATCCCTAAATTCGTAAATAAAACAATTTCTAGTAAGGATATTATAGAAGATTCTGGTTCTATAATAAATGCGTGTGTAATTTGAAGCCACTATTTTAGGAGATTCCGGTACTTTCAGAATATTTTATAATTTTCCTTTCAAGCAAACATTTAGTCCATTATTGTCAAGGCAAGTCAATCAGTCTGACAATTTGATAGGAGAGAAATTCTGAAATTTTGAAAAAGTTAATTTAGATCTGATTTTGGACGTACTATAATTATCCATGGAACTCTAAACTCTAAGCATATAAATTAAATAGGAAAAGATGCCAATTCTCTCCACCAAATAGCAAAATCTTGAAGAAATTTCTTAGCAGTATGGCAACAGTCCCTATGTCCTTCATTCTTATTCTTTTTCTGAGTCTCATTGGCAAAGGTACAGTGCTTTTGCCTTGCGAATTTCTTCATTCACCAGCTCTCTCTCTCTCTCTCTCTCTCTCTCTTCTTCTTCAAAAAAAAAAAAAAAAAAGGGATACTACCAAATACATGAAAATACAAAAAATTATCTTCACACAAGATTTTCTATTGAAACAAACGAAAAATTAGAATGGATTAACGGGTTTAGGTCCAATTTTTCCAAATATTTAGGACAAGGATAATCACTATTTTTTTTAAAAAAAGATAGATAATCTCTAATTAGGTAATACGTAAATGAGTATCTCAAAGAATTTGAATGGTAACAGATTTGGCTTAATAGCGATTAATTATTTCCATTTATTTCGAATTAATTTAGTAAGGCCATTTTATTTTATAATTAGATTCCATTTATTTAAGTGTTATTTAATGAGACTTTATTCTCTACAAGATAATTGATAACATGTTAAATTCTTATAACTAAGACATAAGAGTATGAAGCAATTCAATTAATCTGACATGAGAGTGATCGACTTTTCACGAGTAATTTGAAAAGGCAATAGTGTACATTTAGAGGCCAGTTTATTTAGGAATTAATGATATTTCAAATTTTAATTCTATAATTTTTTTTTATTTGAATCAATTCTATAAAAATAATCAATTCTATACGTAAATACTGTTCTTTAGCTTCTCTTATTAAGATTCTAACAAGTAGATTTTTTTCTCAGATGGAAGTTTATTTTTTAATTAAGTAGCTATATAGTTAAATTTAAAAAAAAAATTAAAGATCAGCACTCAAAGTATTATCTTTAAATCCATAAATAAAGCAATTTCAAGTAAAGATATTATAGAAGATTCTGGTTCTATAATAAATGCGTGTGTAATTTAAAGCCACTATTCTAGGAGATTCTAGTACTTTCAGAATATTTTATAATTTTCCTTTCAAGCAAACATTTAATCCATTATTGTCAAGGAAAGTCAATCAGTCTGACAATTTGATAGGAGAGAAATTCTGAAATTTTGAAAAAGTTAATTTAGATCTGATTTTGGACTTACTATAATTATCCATGGAACTCTAAACTCTAAGCATATAAATTAAATAGGAAAAGATGCCAATTCTCTCCACCAAATAGCAAAATCTTGAAGAAATTTCTTAGCAATATGGCAACAGTCCCTATGTCTTTCATTCTTATTCTTTTTCTGAGTCTCATTGGCAAAGGTACAGTGCTTTTGCCTTGCGAATTTCTTCATTCACCAGCTCTCTCTCTCTCTCAATTTTTTTTTTTTTTTTTAGCGGATTTGTTCCTATAATACTGAATATTTTCTTTCAATCTCACTGTATAAAAAATTGCATGCTTAAAAAGTTATTCCTTTTTTTGTTGGTATTCCTTTTTTTTTTTTTTTTTGGGATAAGTGGGATAGTAACAAAATACTTTACTAGTTGAACTAACTAGAATCTTCTTGTAAAATTTCAGGATTCTGTGCTTGCTCTCTAGACAACATTAATATTAACACGATCCGTAGCGGGAGAGTGATACAAGGCAAACTTGAATGGAATGTGACCGTGATCAACAACTGTAATTGCCCTCAAAAGCTCATAAAATTGACTTGCAAAGGATTTCAGACGGTAGAAAACGTTAGTCCTTCCATTTTGTCAAAAGTGGGTGACAAATGCCTTCTTATCGGTGGCAAAGAGTTAGTGAAATCTACTTCAGTCAAATTTTCTTACGCTTGGGATTCTGCTTACATCTTTTGGCCTTCAGAATCTATTATTGTTCGTTGTTGAAACTTGAAAGAAGTTCTAACCATTCACCCATTATAATAAGTGAATGACTAGGTACATCTTGTTGAGGCAAACTTTGGATTTGATTTTGAATTTGGATGTTTGGTTCACTTAATGTAAATCACATTAAGGTTACATTACCTTAATGTGAAGTGTTTGATTGATGTAAATCACATTAAGGTTACATTACCTTAATGTGAAGTGTTTGATTGATTTTGTTGTATATAGAATTACAATAATCTAATATTATAGAATATTTCACATTATCCTAATCTCGTTACTTCTTTTTTCAATATTTTGGTAGTTATTAAGGAAAGTGGGGTTTTGAACCTTAGATGTCATGAATATATCAGGAAATGCCAACCAATTGTGGCACAAGACTCTTGACAACTCATTACCTATTACCTTGTTGGGTGGTGTTTCTTTCATTGGCAATGGAATTTTTTGCTTTAATTTGGTTTGTGTTGTGATTGGATTGTTCTAGTGTGTTTGGTTGCGTGGAAAGTTTGCTGGGGAAAGTTTACTAAATTTTTTTGGTAAAATATATCAATTTCTTTTTAATTTATTTTTTATGAAAAAATTATTGTTATAATCTTTTTGGAATTATTTTTTAATTGTAAAACCTAAAATGATGTAGTTTTGAGGTCATGAATGGCACAATTCTAATGGAAACTAACATGAGTACTGAATTGAGTAAAGTTGAAATTTAGAGGACTAAATTGAACGAAAGTAAAATTAGAGAACTGCAATGAGTTATGGTAAAACTAAGAGAGTACATTGTTTTGGATTCACACATGTCGAAAAAGAGTTTAGCTCAACAGATTGATATTTATTCAATAATTATAAAATTATACAAATCCTAGCATTGCTAACCAAAACAAAATAGCACAAATGCAAAGGAGTCTAATCTACCCTTTGAAAATCTAATTAAAATTTAAAACAAACACACAAGTTTTACTTCCACACAATATCAACATCCCAAAAAAAAGAACAAAATTACAAATGCCCTACTAGATACCTAATTTGACAAATTATAAAAACTAATAAGAAATTTACTATCATAAAAACTTATTTTACAATCTAATATCTTGAAAAATAATTAATAGTTGTGTTTAATTTTTGGGTGCATTGTGGTTGACACTTTGTTGTAATTTAAGAATATAAATCAAAGTTTGATTGTTTACTTATCTATACATGGTCTCTTTTATGACTATCTTGTTATTGTAAGCAATACAAAATCCAGGGAACATTGTCTTATATTTTGAAAAGCTGTTTATTTTGGTTATGGACCATTAAAAAATAGGTCTAAACATTCATAATTTGTGCTAATTTTATTGACATACTTCGGCTTCATACTTTTCATACTTGTGAGTGCTTCTTATACATATCTATAATTTCAAATATTTGTTTTAACTTTATTAATACCAAATTATCTTGACATGCACTTTGTCAATTGATGTCTAAAAAACTTTACTTATTACATTATTCAAGTGAGAAGAATGCTTCAATCATTCATCTTTTAATTCACTTGCATGTAACCAGATAAACCACTTGCTTGCTTTCTTGATGATATTTTAGTTGAATGGTGTTAATATATATAGCCCTAAACCAGTTTTTTGGCAAACATTTGTTAAGTTACAATTGTTTATAATCATTATATGGCATGATTGAAGTTATCTAGGTGTATGAGTCACGAGACGAACTTTGGCAATTGTGTTGATGTAAAATGTCTACACTCCTATACTTTAAGGTAGTTGTTTTTACATCCCTATAAACTAACTTTTATTTTAGCCAATTCAGTACATAAACTTTAATACTATAATAAATAGACCCCAAAACATTTATTTCAGCCAATTTATTACATGAACTTTAGTATTGTAGCAAATAGACCCATAAACTTTGATATTGTTGTAGTAAGTCCCCTTCATTATCATTTTTTAAAATTATTTGGGGCAAAATTGGTAAAATTGGTGCGGTGGGTGGGTGGGTTTTTGGGGGGGGTGGGGGGGGGGGGGGGGGGGGGAGTGGCTAAGAGGGTCTTATAGCTACAGTATCAAAGTTTATGTACTAAATTGACAAAAGAAAAAGTTTAAGCTATTTGCTACAGTACCAAAGCTTATGTACTAAATTGGCTAAAATAAAAGTACAGGAGTGGATGAGCAACAATTCCAAAATTCAAGGGTATCAAAACATTTTTTCCATTGTGTTACAAAAATTGGGTTATATTTGGCACATAAAATCATAAATAGTCAAATGTATGATAGACTGATATTTTGAACTAAAAATGTACTTTCAGCAAGTTGACTCCCGAAAAAAGAAAAAAAAAAGAAAAAAAGAAGAAGGAGAAATTGTGATTTTCAGTGTTTTGAAAACCAATTTTTTTTCTCAAAAAAATAAATAAAAATAAAATAAGACAACCCAAATGATCAGTTTACTCCCCAAATTTCCCAAACTTTTCTACCCAAATTGAATAAGATTCTCAATTTTTTTTTTTTCATTTTTACTTTTCAAACAAAGGGATTTTTGTTGGTTTTTGAAGTTGTTCATTATTACCCATACCGGTGGTTATAGGAAAATAAATAAGGTCATCCAAGTGGGTGGACAAAATTATCCATCATTAAAGACCCACATTAATTGCATATAACTGGTGGTGACATAACAAATACTAGACAACCATTGTCCAACCATCGCTGACCAGTCATCAAAACACCATACGTTTTTCTATTTGGCAATTGGATTACAAGATAACTTTTAGTTTTTTATCTACGGTTTTTTAAAATCTTACTTTTACTCATTTTTTTTCAAATTGCAAGTATATTCTAGCACACATTCATCAAAAAGCTAAACAAGTTCCTAAATGAACACCTATAAACCATTAATGAAGCTTCCAATGGTCACCCCAAGGCTGTTACAACCAAGGTATGCAACCAAAAGATTACTACTCTCTCTCTAATTGATCAATATTTTTTACAATTTTAACTTAGGCATAGAAGAATCCTAGGTCGGTATCACACTAGTGCCCTCCAATCCAGTTTCATTTCCTTGTACGTCAATTGGGGAGATCCTTGAACGAGATTGGGTAGATGAGTCATATAAGAATTCGAGAGTTCCCTAAGAATTTGCTATATATTTTGTCAAATTAATGGACCCCATCTAGCTCAATTCGATAATGGGAATGCCAAATCACTCCTAAGTTTGGTATTTATTATGTCGAATTAATTCTCTTTCGTCACTTTTAGAAAGTGATAGTTTTTCTCTTATCGGTATTCTGTTAAATCACTCAACTAATTGTCCCGCACTATCATGCCCATGCACGAATAGCAGCTATCATGGAAATATTTCTGCTTTTGTTCCTCTATTTCTACTACACATGCCATTAGAGTCTTTCCATTATTTCCCATGGGAGATTATAAAAGTTATCATAAAAATATTATAAAATTATTAGGAGTGAATGTCAAAAAAAAAAAAAAAAAAAAGAGGAAGGTTGATCAAATACTGCACATTTTATAAAAGCTATCATAAAAATATTATAAAATTATTAGGAGTAGATGTCATAAATTAAAATTAAAATAAAAAAAAAAAAAAAAAAGATCATATAGTTGATCAAATACTGCACATTTCCTTATGAATAAAAAAAAAGTACTGCATATTTTTCTAGAATAAGCTGACAGACCACCTGCAAATAAAAACGATAAAGAAAAAAGACGCAAAGTTCACATTTTCATTTCCTCTTCTTTGCAGGAGGCTGAGGTATCTCTTCTTCCTCATCCTCCTCCTCATCTTCTTCTCCACCATCATCGTCGTCATCATCGTCGTCATCGTCGTCTTCATCATCACCATCATCGTCATCTTCTTCACTTCCGCCATCACCATTGGCCCCAGGCTCATCTTCGGGATCCCCTTTATCCTCACCATCATCATCAGATTCAGTATCCTCATCATCACCTTCATCATCATCATCGTCGCTGTCGTCGTCGTCGTCGTCCTCGTCGTCATCCACGTCTTCATCGTCATCCTCTGTTTCACTGGAATCTACGTTCTCTGAAACAGGTGCTTTCGCTGCACGAATCTCAGAGATTGGAAACCTGCAAAATGAAATCGTTTTTATAGCATTCCTCCTTACAAAGGAATAAAAAGAGCAGGAATTCGAACAAAGCAAGAGAAATCAAGTCACCAACCCTCCAACTGTGTCTGGTTCTCCTGGGAAGAAATCCATTCCATTTGGCAAAATTCCCATCTGAAAGAATTTCAAACTCGTGTTAATTAAATAATACGTATAAAATAAAGATCAAATGGTGCCTTTTTGGGTTTAAAAAATGTGCTTTTTAGTCTTCCAAAATGCCTAACCAAACAGACCTAAGAAAGGTTAAAAGCCTATTTTATTATTTTGTATTTGGCAGACCATATTCAGATTGCAAAAGAATCCCCTTCCACCAACTCCAACAACTTAATCCGAGCTTTAAACAAATGGGGAAAAACTGTTTTTAGAGAACACTAAAAATTATGATGTTTGGCCTACACATTAGTAGGTGATCTGGTAATATAGGCCCACAGGCAACGAATTTTTTTTAAGTGGATGACATTCTCTGCTGGGAGAACAGGTTCTATGTTACAATGTAGAACAAGAATCCATAAAAATAAAACAAGGATCAAGCAAATTTTCGCTCATCCTAGGCAGAGGCTGGAACCAAGTCAACCAATCAACAAACGAGAATAATTTTTGAAATACTCATATCTGTTCTCCTTTTTGACCCAAAGAGACACAGGAGGAAAATCGAGGACAATTTTTTTCTTATGTTCCCTAAATTTCTCACATAATAATTTCAACAAAACGTTCAACTTCAAGTACTAAAAGTTCAGGTTTTTTTTTTTTTTTTTTTCCTATGCAAAAGTGAAAACAGAAAGAAACCCAGTACATAAAACAATATATAATTCACAGCTTTACAATCAAAAAGCTCCCATATTGCACAAAATCAGAGAATTAAAAAGAAAGCTAGCAACACATAAAAAGAAAAATTAAAAAAAAAAAAAAAAAAAAATCCCAGAAAACGTAAAGTGAATACGGTCTATACCATCAAGAGAAAAAAAGCAAGAGACTTGGCCGTTCGAAGCAACATAGCCTCCATGACAGAGCAAAGAAAGCCCTCAGAAACGACAGCGTTTGAGCAGACTCTCTCTATCTCCATCTCTCCTAGTACTAGTAAAGACAAAAGTCACAAAACCTTGAACGTGACAAGACAAGGTACACTACACACAAGCGAGGATTTTAGTAGCTTCTTTGTTTGGTTTTATAGTGAGGGTTTTAAGGGTTTTGCATTGCCGCATTGGTTTGGTGGGGTGTCTACTATCTAGTACTACAACTAGGATCTGGTTCTAGAGAGTGTGTTGTGATATGTAGAATGAGGCCAAATCTGGACCGTTAGTACTTGACGTTGATTGAGACGAATTCTATTCTAATCTAATTTTAGTATATATGTGTATAAATATTTTTCTTAAAAATTTACACTTCAACCATCTCCACAATAACTTTTACTTGTAAAGTGATTATTGGCGCGCAGTTTCAAAATATCTTTAAATAACAATATTTTGTTAACAGTATTCTTGTGAGTTCGTTAAGTTCGTTACGAAGCATAAAAAAATCTCACATGCATTAAAATATACCAAAAACTAATAAAAATATGGATTGTAGAATCGATTCCCCATGAAAAACAAATCGATTGAATTATAAAGTTCTATCTTAACATGTGTATTAGTACATCCATTAACAATACTTTAAAATTAAAAATAATTCAAGTTATATGAAAGAAGTTTTTTTTTTTTTTTGCCTTTTTACAAAGTGATAAAAAAAAAAAATCTCATTTGCAACATCGATTTTGTGCAGACACAGGAAATTTAACAAAATATCATTTTATATATATTTTATTTTATTTATATTTCTGGCCGTCCGTCCCATCAGAAGCCTTATCGGTACTCAAGTGGTTCACTCTGATCAACGTTATCCTGCCAAGGGGTTACCTCCCCATTAATGCGGCCAGGGGTGTTAGTTGAATGCATTAAATGTGAGAGTGACAGCTTACTTTGGGGTTAGTCTCTCCCCAAAATCACCTTTGTCAGGCCGAGGATAAGGTGGTCCTCGGTGTGGATTGGGAAAAAAGGCTTTCCCTCACCTTAGCCTTGAATAGCCTGTGCTCCTCGGCCTGGGCCTCGGGCCTGCTACATGATGGGCCGAGGCTATTAGGCCCATGGGCCCCACAACAGTAATTATTAAAGACATTTATTATGATTATGATTATATGAAACTTTATATTCTACCATTTGAAGAATGAGTTCGGATTTGGTAAGGATGGGGTGTAAAACCCATATTTTATATTATCCAATAAGTCATTGCCACATCAACATTTTACTTAAAATTCAATACATCCTACCACACCTAATAACATTTTAATAAATTCTCAATTTGGTTGAATTTATATATGGGTATTAAAATTTATTGGGTGTAGTTGTGTTTATTCTTAAATATGTGATAAGATGATGTGACATGTTGGGATTGAAGGACTAAAACATGAGTTTTACACCACGTCCTTACAGAATTTAATCTCTTGAAGAATTTACTAATATGACAAGATTCTAATGGAAGGTTTATAGATAGAATAAATGTTATATTTAATTTAAATACACATATTCAAATAATGATATGTAAAAAGTAAAAGTTAAAAAAGTAAAATTTTAAGATCCTAAAAGCTGATATGCATATAGATACACACACAAGAAATTCTTAAAAAATATAAATTTTCTTTACTTTTGTTTTATATGTATGGAATTTTATAATTATGTTAATCATTAATATGCATTTATTATGATTTTGCCTGTGCTTCTAGCGGGAATTATATTATATTATACCATTTAAAGGGTTTATATTTTAACTCTAAAAAAATATATAATAATTATAATGAGTTTGTAGAAATTCTTGAGACTTCAAAAAACTTAAGTGCAAAGTTTTTTGAGGTCAATCAAAAGTCAAAGTATGAATTTTTTTTCTTTTATTTTTTTTTTATAGATTTTTTTTTTCTTTCTAGTTAGTAACTCAAACTTCAAGCAAACACCATTTTGTTGAGATAAAAGTCAAAATATGATCTATTCTAGTCAATAACCCGCAAAATGCATGCAAGAATTCTACAATATACATACATACATACATGCACACACACACACACACACACACACATATATATATATATATATAAATTGGGTGCAAATTACACCTGGTGTAACTTTAAGCAGTATTACACCACCCAATAACTTGTTATTAAATTCATATTTTGAAAATCCAACCGTTGAATTACATGTTCTATATGTTCTTAACATGCAAACAAATTTTCATGCTAATTGGATGTAATTTATCATTCAAACCATAAATTCATCTTTTATGCATTATTTTAAATTATGAAAACTTGAATTTAAATAATTGATTGATGACATGGCTATTGATCTTTGATCATCTTTAAATTTTGTAAGCATAGAAAATATGCGAAGATAATGTAATCCAGTGGTGGATTTGTCAATCTGATTAAAAAATATTAGGTGGTGTAATATTGCTTAAAGTTACATCAGGTGTAACTTTAATCCAACCCTCTATATATATATATATATATGGCTATTATCTATTACACTATTTTTTTTAAGAATCATATATTACACTATTTAAAGAAAAAATTATATGGTAAGATAATAGTGGAAGGTTTAAATAGAACATAATACAAAAATAAATATTAAAATTTGTAAGATGTGACATAATATTAAAAATTCAGCTAAAAGTTAAACAATCTTATTTTCTTATCTTCACATCTTGTTTAAAAATAGGAAATCAAGAAAACAAAACACGTAAAAATTTTGGTTTTTATTTTTAAAGTGTTTCAGTTGCTTAAGTTGATTTCTCAAACTAAATTAGAGCAAACCTGCTAGTATGTGAATTTTTTTGGGTGCATCCAAATTGTTATTACTATTCAACACATCTATGGAATGAAATAACTTGAAAACATCAATTTGAATAGTTCTTCGATATCACCGTACACCCTTGGTGCGATTGTCACTCTACAAATATAAATGCTTGTGGAATGTGGAGGGTAAGAGTCGGGGTTCAAGTCTCCAAGAGGGAGTTTCACACACATATACACTTAAGCCTCGTTTGGGAGGAGGGGATGGAATGGAATGGAAAGGAATGAAAAGAATAATTTTAGAATATTTTTCCCTTCCCTTGTTTGGGAGTTTTAATGGAAGAAATGGAAAGCCTATTCCATTGTTTGAGAGTTTAAGTGGAAGGGAATAGAATGAGTAGCAGAGAACACTTATTCCTCGCTATTCCCTTAAAACCTCAAATTTTCATTCCTCCCAAAATTGGGAGGAATAGGAGGGAATGAAATTAGATTTAATGATTTTTTTACTAAAACTCCCACAATACCCCTATATATTCAACTCTTTATTTTAAAATAGAGATCTAATAATAATATTGTCATAAAATAATTTCATTTCATTCCCTTCATGTTGCTTTAAAATAAGATTACTTATATTCCATTTATTTTCATTTATTTCCATTCCTTTATTTTAAAACATCCAATTAAGGTTACTTAATTCCATTACATTTCATTCTTTCTCATTCATTTCTCTTATTTAAATACATTTCATTCCATTCCATTCTCTTATGGTCATTCTATTCAATTCCATTTCATTTTTTTATAAACTTCCAAACGGAGCCTTAGATTAGATTAGAGTAGAATTTCTATCTTGTATAAAAATAAATAAATAAATAAATAAAAAGAAAAGAAAAGAAAAGAAAGGTTCTTCAATGTTGTTACTCTTAAGATCCCCTCCAAAATTCATTGCACGCTACAATTTCCCAAACAATCAAACTACGAAATTGTTATTACATTCGAAATTTTAACAAACACAAAAATAATTTTCTTTTTCACAAAATTGGCTGAGAATTTCCAAATTCAAATGAGAGATAGAGAGACTCACATATCGATTAGTTGTGAGGAAAAGGACACAAAGCCGTGACATACAGAAGACCAAGAGAGAGTGAAATTTTTTTAAATGCATTACTAAGATAGAAGTTGAAGAAAGAGTGAGAAGGAATTTGATGCGTTCGATAGAGGAACCGAGAAGTCATGTATGCGGCGAAGTCCATAATCCTATGAGGAAATGACACTCTTTTTTCCTGCTGCCAAACCTGGGGCGCAAGCCTAGGTAGATCAGCAGCCATCAGTGTTTCAAGACTTCGTTGTTTCGAAGACGACCTAATATTTTTTTTTGAGAAACAATACGACATAATATTAGTTGATTTTTGTGGATTTTTCCCCTATAAAATGTGTCCTTTTGATTCCTACGATAGTGTATGTAAAGTAATAAAATAGCCTTAAAGAAGTAAAAGTAATTGTTCTAATTTTTTTTTAAAATAAAATAAAAGTAATTAAATCGAAATGATTTTTTTTTTTATATAGATATATTAGAATTTCAACCAATATAACCGTACAAATGGCAGCAGCAGCAGAAATTTTCTGCAAAAATTTCAATCAGGCCGAGGTGAACTCAGTGGCAGCAGCAGCAGTAGAGGAAAACAGGTCTGATGCAGCAAATGGTTGCCTCCAGAACTGGGGAACTATAACGCAAATTTTGATGGGGCAATGTTTGGTAAGAGTGATGAGGCTGGGATTAGTATCGTGGTTAGGGACTCTATGGGGCAGGTTGTTGCAGCTGTGGCTGAAAAAAATCCTTAAACCGCATAGTGTGGACAGTTTGGAGATGGTAGCAGCGAGTTGTGTGGTCATTTTTTGCTTCAGAACTCGGTCTCCAACAGTGCCAGCTCGAAGGCGATTCAGAAACTGTTATCAGGGCACTCCAAGGTTGTGATTTGCTGCACTCATCTATTGATCACTTAGTGAAGGACGCTCAAATTCTTGTAAACTTTCGGAGCTCGTCTTTCTCTCACATTGTTAGGGAGGGTAATGTTGTTGCACATGCCTTTTTGGATGGAATCTGTTGTATCAGATGTGGACGTTTATATTTTTGCTGATCTTTCAGTTTCTTAATAAAAACAAATTTCGGGCTTGGCCCTGTTTTAAAAAAAAAAAAAAGTCCAAATGGAAAGCCTTTTTGAAATAATAATATTAATCTATATCTATGTGTGTGTGTATATATATATATATATATAATCCAAACATTTAATTTCTACAATTTTTCACGTTAGCACAATATTAAAAAAATAAAAAATGTAATTGAACTTTTCTAAAACCCGACTTTGCCTTTACTCAACCCAAGTCCCCCCAAAACAAAACCCCCGATCAAGAACTCTCTTTCTAACGCACTCCTCCTCCTTCTTCTTCAACTATCTCATTAAAAGCAACTCCGCCTCAGGACCGGCTAAACCATGTAAACAATTGATGCAATCGCATAAGACCCTCAAATAAAAAAAGGCCCTCACTTGTAAAAAAAAATTATATATAATATATTTATCTATATATTTTAATTACAATAAAAAATATTTTAGGTACTTTTATTGGTCAATAAAATGCATTAAAAAAGCCGCATTATATCCTAAAATGTAGAATACTGCACAATAACAGTGCACACAACTTGATAGGATAAGACTGCACAGTGCACATAGCGCTATGAAGTCTTGTCCACAAGCCCCAACACATCATAAGACCTATGCTAAGTTGGCCCCCACGCGACCCTATACTAATTAATAAGTTATCCTTTTTTTTTAATGCAAACTCTTACTTTATTAATTATTATAAATTATCACACCAATTAATTATTTGATGTATATTATATTAACTCATTTGTATTAGAGGGATACTAATTTATTGAACCATGTAATAAATTAATTTTTATTTGTGAAAATTTAAACTTTAAAGTTAAAAAAGAAATCCACTAAAAATTTTCGCCTAATTCCCTCAAAATTGTGGAGCCGGCCCTGCTCCACCTCCTTTTCTCCATCCGATCAACATCAAAACTCCTTCTTTGTTTTGTGTGCTCATCCGTCTTCTATTTCTTTGTTTCTTCTCTACCTCAAGTTTGTTTCTCTCTCTATGACTGCTTCTCTTTATCTTTTTCTTCTTCTTCTTCTTTTCACGAAAACCAGACCTCTCTGTTTCTTTTGCGTGTACTGTGTAGTGTATTTCTTTTGTTTTTAACTTTGTTTGGTGTGTCTTTTTGTTATGTATGCTGTGTGCGTACAGCTATTTGACATACCCAATTGATTTGATGGCACAGTTGAGCTTCAATTAAAATTTTGTAGAGTACCACTGTGAGAATATGCCAAACATGAAAATAAGTGCTTTTATTATTATTATTATTATTATTATTATTTTTTACTAACAGAAACATGTGGAGGAGTTTAAAAGAAGGAAAATAAATAAAAATAAAAAACTCTAAAAGGTGGAGAGAATAAGTGGGTGAGAATAAAATAAGGTGACCCTTGATACCCGTTTGAATACGGCTTAAAATCCCAGTGTTAGGCGTTTTGGCCTTTTTTTTTTTTTTTTTTTTTTTTTTTATATATATATATATTTTTTTTTTTACTAACAGAAACATGTGGAGGAGTTTAAAAGAATGGAAAATAAATAAAAATAAAAAACTCTAAAAGGTGGAAAGAATAAGTGGGCGAGAATAAAATAAGGTGACCCTTGATACCCGTTTGAATACGGCTTAAAATCCCAGTGTTTGGCGTTTTGGCCTTTTTTTTTTTTTTTGTAAGAAGTCTGTTTTCACGTGATTATGCAATGTTTAGTGGATTTTTTACACTATTCACGAGACCCATAAATATCTTTTTTCAACAAAACTTTTATTAAAAATGGGTCACACGGCATTATTCACATAGTTAAAAATTATTTTACTATAATGTTTTCAATTTTCAGTAAAATAAGTGGTATCTGAACGGACCTTTAGTAGGATATTTATTTAAAGTAAAAAAATATAAATGATCCCGATACAACAAATTTCACTATTTAACCTCAAGAAATTAATATCCATAATATATATATATATATATATATAACGATAATTTCAAAATATTACATTAGTATTGATCAATACCGAAATATATCGTTTTCTTAGCGAAACCGAAATGGTCTCTGATACAAAATTGACTCCTTGCAATGTACAAAATGCATGTGTTCGACAAAATGTCTTACTTATGCATTAGTTTAAGTCAACTTTGTTCCTCAAGGTTTAGTTTCCACATTTTTATTTTTAATATGCATTTAGGCATACTGGCCGTTAACATAATTGGTATTTTTAGTATATTAGAAGTTTCATCATTTGTTTCCAAAAAAAAAAAAGTTTCATCATTAAACCCCAAATTTCAACATTAGAATGGTATTCTTATTTTCCCAAAAAAGGAATAGTAGTCTTCTTATAATGGAATTTTTTTTATGAATTATATGTTTCGTATTAATATGCGTTTGCAATGACAAATCAAACTATGGAGAAAATTATAAATTTTATAACATTTAAACATTAAGGGATAGGACCATTACTAAGTGAGAGATAGAGTGAAAAAATTCTTTGGAAAACATTAGTACTATTTTTTTAAATCTCTTTAGTAGTTTTCCCGTACTTTGCATGGGTTAGCGACTAGGAATTTGAAAAGGAAAATCAATATTGAATATTAAAGGTCCTATTGATTTAAGTGTAATTTAAGAAGGTATTATATAATACAATAAAATGTCTTGACACATGAGCATATCCCCTAAAATTAATTAAGGTGCATTCCTTGCAATATTAGTTACCAGGCTGAATGAGATGTTGCCACATCAATTAAAACTCCATGTCAAGACAATTAAGCTAACTGAAATTATGTTGAATTAAAGGGCTAAGGTAGAAATTATGTTGTGGGTTCCAGTTAGCTCAACTGGTAAAGTCTCTGATGGTTGTATGATAGATCTGGGGTTCAATCTCTATCTACACCAAAACTGATTGGTGTCTTAGTCTGATAATAAAGAGCTATTATAAGGAGCAGACGCCATAAGTTGAAACTCTCTCAAAAAAAGGCAGAAATTATGTTGAATTTTCCACCTTACTTACTAACTGAAATTTACTAAAAATCTTCTTTAAAAATTTTTTTACTAAAACTGGTCCTTTTTTATTGCCAACATTTGGAGCTGTCAAAATGCAAAATTAAATGAGTTAACAATATATGTAAACCATCATTATTGTTTACTATTATAAAGGCAATTAAGCTACCAACACAATATATATATATATATAACAATTAAATATTTCTAAATTAGCATATCACATCATACATGGGCTCACTATATTCTGTAATTTAATTTTTTTTTAATTGACCCAAGTATTAAGTGATTGGCTAATTTAAAAATGTTATGAATTTGTTGTACATTTTTGTTGTATTCCTAGAAGGACTCTTATAATGGACTGCACAACCAATAAATTTACAGTCATTAAAATGGTTCAAAATCATTAATTTCATAGTCTTCACTCTTCATGATGCATTTTTTTTAATTAATAAAAGGTCTTCATGATGCATTTAAATTTTAATGTATGCATAAGTTATACTTTTTCCCTAAATGTTCGACCCTACTTACTTAGTAACTACATTTTAGAAGGTATGGTTAAGAGTCATCAAATAGCCCACAGCCCACAGCCTGACCCAGAAACCCGGCGGCCCACTGGGCTAATAGGCTGCCCGGCCCGTTGTTATTGTGGCTCATGGATAGCGCACTAGCCCAATGGGTTAGGCCATGGGCTATTTTTTATGCCCATGGGTACCCGATGGGCTAGCCTAGTAGCCCAACCTGTTGGCTCAGTCCAATAACTCATAATTCATAACAAAAATATATAGAAAGTGTATGAAGGATTGATCTCGAGATATTATAGATGAATTTCTGAAGAGAACTTCCTCAACCACTAAGATACTTAAAGTAATTGTGCTAAACTTAGTTTACTAAATATATAATTTTCTAGTAGTCTAGCAAATTTGAATTAATCATTTGACATTTTTTTATTAAAGATAAAAATAAAAAAATTATTTAAAGCCTTAATAAAATAATTTAAATAGGTTTCCATCAACAAAACAAAAAATTAAATAGATTTGAAAGTAAAAAAATTTGTAATTAAGTATTACATTCTTTAATTCTTTCCTTTAGAAAAATAGATTAATTATTCCCTTATAAAAAATTGATTCTTTCCTTATAAAAATAATAAAATAATATGCTAACACAAACTCATAGGTAGCCTATTAGGCCCAACCCGATAGCCTAGCTAGCTAAAGACAAAATGGGCATTGCCCATGAGTCGAGGTTTCTCTTTTGGCCCAACTCAACTCGGCCCATTGATGACCCTTAGGTATGGTCTTCTTAGGTTGCCAAAATTTACAGGATATTAAATAATAATAAATGATTTACCATATACATTTTTTGTTGAACTTTAAATGGTTTACCATATAGGAGTTGTAATTACTTTCACACAATTAACATTGCTTACTATTGTAAAGTTCCACAGAACTAATAAATTAGGTACTAATTAACTAATAAACTATAGTAATTGTAAAGGCAAAAAAGTATTAAATGCATACACTCCATAAATGAGTACAATGATGTAGTTCCCCTCTCATATTAATTGTGGGACTAAGACCCATAATTATGTAAGACGAGAGAGTATAACATTATTGTACTCTCATAGTATTATATATTTACTTTTCATAGATATTAAACCAAAAAAAAAAATAGAGAGGTGTTACGTCCACAACATTTTCACAACAAATCATAGATGGTTAATTGTTATTGGTTCTAATTTGAACCTACCATTGAAATTACTTTTCTACTTGATCAATAACAACCCGTAACAATTTGCTACATAAGATTTGTTGTAAAAATATTGTGAATATAGCATTTCTAAAAAAAAAAAAAAAAATACTCCAAGAGAAATGCTCACTTCTCTTACAACTGGCACTTTCTCGTATTATTTCCAAGAAGGATGTCCAAGGTTCAAATATCCCTCCCTCTCAACTATTGAATTATAAAAAATAAAAATAAAAATACTCATTTCCCATACATGATGGCGGGTTCTAACATAAATTTAATTAGTGACACCTATTATTATTTGAGAGGAAGGAGCACAATAATGAATAATTACTTCGGTTTGCCAAAAAATTCTATACACATATTTTTCAAGCGAAAATACTATTTTGGTCTTTACATTTTAGGGTTATAGTCAATTTGATCCCTTCATTTTGATAGCAGCCAATTTGGTTCATATTATTTTCAATTTACAACTAATTTGGTCCTTACTGTTAATTTACAAACAAAAAATGCCTATATGGCTAACAGTGTGCACAGCTAGCATGCCAAATGCTGATGTGGGTGCTAAAAAAATAATAACAGAATTAATTAATATTAAACAATACCACATCAACATTTAAATGAAAATTTAATATATATATATATATATATGTATGTATGTATGTATATTAAAAGCCAAAGTTCAGAGAAAATCTAATTAGATTTCAATTGGATTCTTAATTTTGTGCCATATATCCTATCTAATTTTTTATTTTTGTTCCAAATGGATTATTAAGTGTAAAAATCAAAGAGTCTAAATCCAATTAGATTCTAAATTGGATTTCAATTGGAGTCTAACTATGCGCCATGTGTCCATCTAATTTTTTTTAATTTTTGTAGCAAGTGAATTATTAGGTGCAAAAACCGAGAAGTCTAAATCCAATTAAATTCTAAGTCGTGTATATATATATATTTATAATGAGAAACTATTACATATTTTAGAAATGTATAGTTTGAAAAAGGTCTAAACTAATACCATGTATAATTTGAACATCTTCTAAAAAAATGTATAATTTGAACAATATAATTGTGATTATTTTTAATTGTACTCATGCATATGCATGAGGTTACACACTAATTAAAATTAAAAAAAAATAAAAAAAAATAATTCCTCATATGGAATGCTAAAACCGTAGCTAGTAATAAATAGTTAAATACTAACAATAACATTCATCAACCTAAGAAAGAAAGAAACAAATGAAAAAAGAAAGAAGAAAAGCGTAAACAACTAGACGACCAAATTTGTCAGATAACACAATTTTAGCAAAATTTTAGGAAAAAAACACCCTGACAAAGTTATTTAATTATGTACCACATTTTTTGGAACTTGGGTTCCAACTCAAACTCGAATTCCAAGCAAGTTTGGGCTCCATTGCTTGGCGTGCCATGCGAGCTACTTGGAACTCGAGTTTGACAAATTCAAGTAAAAATATGTTATATGACTAAATAACTTTGTTAGGATGCGTTTCTTCTAAATTTTTGCTAAAATTATGCTATTTTGCAAATTCGGCCCAACTAGACATTCATCAAAATCAAATATTGGTCCTTTTTTTTTATGGGATAAATATTGGTCCATTTTGAAAAAAAAACGCATTGTGACATTCATCAATTATATGGCTCACAACACATTCAAACCCACTCCATTTTTGTCTTTCTTCCATCACAATATTGCATCGTTGACGAAGCCCAAATTGAGAAGGACCAAATTAGTTAGTCACTCTCACTCATCAAAGCACCCCTAATGATGTTGAACCTACCATAGTCAGTCGCTCTCCTTGTTTGAGCTATGGTTGAAATTTGGTTTTAGAGTTTGGTGGTGATGGATTTGGGTTCGGTGGTGGTGTTGGACCGTGGGGGTGGTGGTAATTCGGGTTTGTTGGTGGTGGATCTAGGTTTGGTAGTGGTGGATTTGGATTTGGATTTGTTGGTGGTAATTTGGGTTTGGTGGTGGTAGATTTGGGTTAGTGGTAGTGAATCTAATTGCCTTTGATATTGTTTGGTTACGAAGAAATTGCAAGAAAATAAAAATAAAAATTGAGAAAATAAAAATGAAAATTTGTTTGGATACAGAGAAATGGTGAGAAAATTTTAAAAATATAAATAAAGAAAATGATAAAATTGGTATTAAAAAATGTATTTTATAAACATTGATGTGGCATTTTTTGCCATCTAAGCGCTGATGTGGACACTAAAATTTAGACACATTAGCATCAGGTATGCCAGTAGTACACACTGTTTTAGCCAAGTAGGCATTTCTGTTAGTAAGTTAATGGTAGGGATCAAATTGGTTGCAAGTTGAAAATAACATAGAGTAAATTGACTGTTACCAAAATATAAAGACCAAATTGACTAAGACCCAAAAAAGTAGGGATTTGGAAATTTTTTAAAAAAAAAGAAATTCAATAGTAGGGGAATGGGAGATTTGATTCTTGGATGTTTCATTTGGAAATATTACGAGGTACCAATTAAATGAGTTATAAGGTTCTTGGTAAACAATACACTCTATACATGTATAGATGCTTGTATATAACATATATCATATCATTAAGATGTAAACATTCAAATTTTTAATGATAAAGAAATGCTAAAATGCAAATTGCACAATTTAAGTTTGACTGGAATTCATTTCAGGCTTTTAACTTTACTTTCATTCAATTGAGTCCTCTGAGTTTCAAACTTATTCAATTCAGGCATTTTGTTCAATTTCATTAAAAAATTTTCATTAAGTATATAATTGACTAATGAAAAAAAAAATTTGAAAAAAAAATTCTCACATAAAATATCTATATTTTTTTATATATTAATTTTTTAGATTTATTTTCTTGGTAAACAATACACTCTATACATGTATAGATGCTTGTATATAACATATATCATATCATTAAGATGTAAACATTCAAATTTTTAATGATAAAGAAATGCTAAAATGCAAATTGCACAATTTAAGTTTGACTGGAATTCATTTCAGGTTTTTAACTTTACTTTCATTCAATTGAGTCCTCTGAGTTTCAAACTTATTCAATTCAGGCATTTTGTTCAATTTCATTAAAAAAATTTCATTAAGTATATAATTGACTAATGAAAAAAAAAAAATTGAAAAAAAGATTCTCACATAAAATATCTATATTTTTTATATATTAATTTTTTAGATTTTTTTTTTCTTCAAGTGAGAAAAATATTTTTTAATGGCAATTTTTTTAACAAAATTGGATGAGGACATGAGTTAAATAAATTTGAAAATTAAATGACTCAATTGAATGACAGTAAATTTAGATAACTGCAGTGAATTTCGATCGAACTTAGAGAATGCAATTTGCATTGTAGCCATAAATAAATTATGTATTAAGAGACTTTGTAGTTTAACTGGTACTTTTTGGTGTTTTAATTGAAGGCATATAAGATTTAAATATCATTTTCTCCAACTATTGAATTATTAAAAAACAAATTATAGCAAATGTAGTACTTTTAAGTGATTATAAAATACAATCAACACACACACACACACACACACACACATATATATATATATATATTTTTTGAAGTAAAAATTAAAAATACAATCAACATTATTACCATAGCATGTTGTTAATAAAATTTTAGATATTTTTAACTTAAACACTATCGGGGGTGGAAAAGTCTTCCTTCTAACAAATGAGATTTGTGTTAGGTTGGGGGCCTAAATTCAAACTCGACAATGGGCTTGAAGTACTACCCAAAGGCTGTCGGTGAAGATTTGGAGAATTTGCCTTATTTTATTCCTTGGGCCTAGGTTGGGACTGACAAGGATTATGGAATGGCCTAAAAATGTTTCCTTTAGCAGACACGTTAGCACAACAGAAAAGCATACTGCAATAAAGAAATAGCCCAGCAATAAAATATTCCAGCAGTAAAAAATTCCAGCAGTAAAATGAGACAGAACAGAATAATCCTCTAGCCGTTAACTATTTCACAGATTAAGGAAAGTGTCTACATCTCCAAAATCATCTACCATAGGTTCCAGTGAGAAGAAGTCCTCTAATTCAAGAACATGAGGGAAAAACTCTATAGTAATAATTACATTATAACCTTCAATAGTAAATGAATAAACAAACACTATGGGTTCCATTATAACAAGTAATGGAGAAAGCTTAGTGTGAGATGAATGGGGAGAGAGAGATTTTAGCTAGCGTAGCAAGATCATTATTATGCCAGAGTATGCACATGAATATAGTATATGTAGTGAGTAGAGAGGGTCATTTTTGGTAGTATGAGTAGTGAGAGGGAGAGAGAGTGTTTAATAGAGTTGCTAGGACTTTTGGCTAGGAATGGATGAAAGCTTATAGGTAGAGGTGTGAGGGATATTTGTGAGCTAGGGGTTGAAGTATGAAGGGCTTAGTTTCTAAGTTTGAAACTAAGAACTCCAAAGCTCGAAACCTCACTAAAAGCTTAAGAAAAATTAGAAAGAGAGGGAAAATAGAGAAGTTTATGAGAGAGTTCTTCTCTATTGGTGTGTGTTAAGGTGTTGGTGGAGAGCTCTATTTATATTTGAGTTTAAGGGAGTTTTCAACAAATAATCTCTGCCAAAATTAGTCTCAATTTTCAAAAAATCCTTAGAAAATCGTTCTTAGGATTTGTCCAAGAGTGGTAAGTTCAACTTTAGAATGTTCTTGCTGTGTTGGTTAATAGCAGCTGGAGTTCTGACTTAGCATTAAATGATGGATTGTCTTTAGCTAATGAGATTAGAGCATAAATTAAGCTAATGATCTTGGTTTTCTACTGCTAGTATCAGAGCTTCCTAGGGCAAATTGTGTCACTCCAAGCTAGGAGTCAATCTTGGATCCCTTTGCTGGAAACTCTACTAGAGATCTTCTTAGTGCCATCCAAACCATATTTCCCTAAGTTTCCCCATTTGGGTTCATGTGCTTGGTTCACAAACTAGCAAATGTACATTTTTGGCATGGTAATGAGCTGTTTACAAGTGATTCTAGAAGCTTCCATAGTCTGTCCATGGCTGCCCCATAATTCCTTAACTAACTGTGTAGGAGAAGAGAGATAGAATGATTGGCTGCAGCTCCACTGCTTTGTGTCTTGTCAACATAGCTTTATGTCTTGTCAGTATAGCTTTATGTCACATCAATAATCATGAAAAATAGCTTGCTAAGGAAGGGTGTAAGCTCAGCTGAACATGTGTTCCCTTCTGATCTGATTTGACAAGCTGAAAATGATGGTAATGGGCCCTAGCTGTTAACTTAGTTGTGCTGAAACTTGACTAGTGGCTAGTCTAACCACTTTAGTTACTCAAGTGAACCTTGGTTGTTGAGATTAGCACATGGGCTGGGCTATCTCGGCTGGGCTTTGTTGTTGGGCTTGTTCATCCCTACAAAATGAATAATTTTGCCATGAGTAATATACACGGGCTTTTGTAGTTAGAGTTTATTACGGAAAAAATAGGCATAGTTTCCATAAATTTAGTAGCTTTGAAAGATGAGTAATATATCATAAATAATTTATGCTTCCCATGAGTTAGAGATTTTAGTTTATGAAAGGAATAGTTTTGGGCTTTGAGCATAATGTAATTATTTTGCCAAATAATATTTGGGCTTTTGTAAATAGTTGCCAAAAATAATATTGGGCTTTTGTAAATAGTTGCCAAAAATAATATTGGGCTTTTTTAATTAGTTGCCAAAAATAATATTGGGCTTTTGTAAATAGTTGCCAAAATAGTATTTAGCTTTTGTAAAAAGTTACCAAAATAGTATTTGAGCTTTTTGTAAATAGCTTTCAAAATAATATTTGGGTTTTTTGTAAATAGTTTGAGATTTTGTAAAAATATTGTCATGTAGCAACGAACTTAGTAAGAGTGCCATGTAGCAATGAGCTTTGTAAGAGTGCCATGTAGCAACGGGCTTTAGGGTGCCATGTAACAACGGGATTTGTAAGAGAGTTTTGTTGGGCTTTTTGGATTTTTCCCACAAGGTAAATGAGTTTGGGCTTTTTATAGAGATGGTATAATTTTGTGGCCTAATTTTGATAATGGTATGATAAGTATTTGTGTGAGAGCCCAAGTTGAATAATATGTGAGATGTAATGGGTAATATTTGTGAGAGGGTCCAAAATAATTGAGGCTTATATGAGAAATATTTGTAGGAGCCCAAGTTGGGTAATAATATGGGGAAATATTTGGGTAACATGTGGGAAGTATTTAGAAAATATTTATGTGGGCCTAAAGTAGTTTATGGGCTTGTATGGGCATATTAGTGAGTGGACCAATGAGTTTAGGACCTCAAAATTTGTACCTCAACAAATACAAATTAATCAAATATGCATATAGCATGTGTGGCATACGATGTGATATGAATCCAAAGTTAGAACTCACTCTTAAAAACTAGCTTGTAAGGAAATGATGCCCAAGAGCTTATATACACATGATTAAACTTGCACTTAAACCATGTGACGTACTTGGATCATAACATGCCACCACTCTCCGCAGCCAAAGTCCACGACGACTCACTCTATTGACACTGACCCAATGGTAGTGCTTACTTTGTTTTGGTAGCTCCACTCACATATTAGTTATTCAATGACTTAGTAAGACATTTTACCATAAAATTGCAACTCATTTGATCCTATACTTAATGAGCTATTTTTGATTACTTGACGTGGTGGTTGACTATGATACCAAATAGTACAAACTCATAGGTAGAACTCACCATTGAAAACCGATATGTAAAGAAAAAGTGCTCAAGAGCTTATATATACATGATTAAGTTTGCACTTGAGCCATGTGAGAAACTTGGATCGTAACGTAATGGACCAAAAAATTAAAGATAAAAAACAAACCCAACTACGGAGATGGGAATTGTCTTCCTTGGTGAGTTGGTTGAGAGTTTTTGGCTCATAACGTCATTGTGATAGCGTTCATGGCTTCTAATTATTCTTCATTTTAGCCATTAAATGTTTTTGTAAAATTACTCTCCTTGCATTACAAGTAATGTTACTAAAAGTAGAATTAGGATTATTTGGCTAACACTACATGTAGGTCCTTGTGTGAGAATACCTATGGCTGTGGATATACTGGGGATTTGAGTTATTTTATATTTGTGAGTGTGGTTGTAATAGTTATCATTGATAGAGGATTTTTGATTGGTGTTGTCGGTGGACATAGACATAGAGTTTGTCATGCATGGGAGCTAAGATTGAAGAGAAGGATCAAGCTCTCTTATTTTTATTTTTTAACTTCATGAAGGAAACTTATTTTTAACTTCACTCATTCCTTTGTTACTACATTATTAACTTTAAACATAGAGGAAATACAAGGATGAAATAGAAGTAATTTTGAAAGTTGAGGTAGTCAATTGACACAATTAATAGTTAAAGAACCAAATTAATAATTTAAGCTATACATAAATTTTTTTTTTTTTGATATAAGATAGAAATTCTATTCTACCATAATCTAAGTATAAATGTGTGTGAATCTCCTTCCTGTAGACTTGAACCCCGACTTTTGCCCCCCACACCCCACAAATACTTATACTTGTGAAGTTACACATATTATTATGTTTGAATTTAATTAATTTAATAATCAAACTTCAACCTAGACTTAAACATGGCTCGTTCAATAAATAAATAAGTATAAATAAGGTTTAAAAAAAAAAACGTGTCCAAATCAATCAATCAATCAATATCAATATATATATATATATATATAAAAGCAGAGACCTCAAGCAAAAGAGCATAAAGTACTGCCACGTGACGCACTTCTTGAAAAGATAATTGAAATACTCTTAAACCACATCATAAATAAGAAAAAAAATTTAAAATTAGAGACTCTTTATTTACTTTGGTTCAATATTTCAATAATACTCTTTATTTTCTTTGATCAATGTTTCGAGACTACTATTTGTTTCATTTGGTTCAATGTTTTAAGACTTCTCATTTCTCTCTCACACAAAAAACTTTTTCCATTTTCACTCTACTCCTATATATACATATGCCCAGAGTCCTTCATGCCATCTCATCTCAAATACACTCATACCTAAAACAATATCATTTACCTTCAACCTTTCAACAAGACCTACATAACTCTAACATTGTCATACCATTTGACCCTAATTTGTATGAGTAGGATGTGATCAAGAAAGGGGACTGGCATTTTTTATTCAGTAATGGTAGCTTACCATTTTGATGTTGAAGTCGGATGTTATAAATTTTGTGAAAGTTGTGATTAGCTTTGAGTCTTTTGGTGTTTGAGATTTTGATATAGAAAAGTTATAAATGTATTTTGTTTGAGAGAGAGAGAGAGAGAGAGAGAGAGAAACTCTCTAATTGATTATTTATGAAGTTAGCTATTCATTATTATTATTTTGTTTTAGAACTCATAATTTGTAAGTTTCTTTGTATGTTTTTTACTGCTATTTTCTGCAGTATGAGTCATAGTGATAAAAATAAAAATTGATGATGATTTCAAAGTGTTTTTTTTTTAAAGGATATGGAAGCCCAACTAAAGACAATTAAATTTTGATAAATTGATGTGTTTTTAACAAATTTCTCTTTGTCTAATCATGTTCTATTTATGTTGATAATTACAAATGATTTCCTTAATTTCATATAGATAATGGATTGGAGGTTTGAAATTGGGATCTCCATATTTGATTATAAGAATAGAGTAGTTGAGGAAGTGTTTGAGAGGTTGTTTATTTTATGTAATTTTAGAATATAAAAATATTTTATACTTTAAATTCTTATTTAAAGATTTCAAAATCATTTAATTAGTTAAAAAAAAAAGTCTACTTTAAACAGTAAATATTATAATATGTTTTAGTCTTATAGTGTTATACAATTTTTTAAATAAAATATGAATTAAGAAAATTAAGTTTCAAAGTATTCAACAATATTGTGGGCAAACATAAATATTATACAACAAAGTAAGTATTATATGTAGGTTTTAATATATATAAAAATAATTTCAAATGAAATTGTAGGGACTCGGTTTAGGTAAGTTCCCCAACAATACATTTTTAGAGAGTGGGTCGAAAGGTTAGGCCCTCACAGACTAACAACGGAGCACAAGCCACCTTTTTCTATTGAAGGGGAGTGAGCCCAACTTACAACTAAGGGCAGCTCCTCGGCCCTCGTCCGAGGAGGTTCCCCCCCCAGAAACAGACATGATCTCTGAGCCCTTCTATGTCATTCTCTTGAATGATCCCCCCCGGGGGGGTTTAGGAGGCCTAAATTGCTTTGCTTGCCTTTCTTATATAGTTCCCTTCCTCCTATCCCCTCCTTCCTTTTGTTGATCATCCATTGGTCTTCCCTCTGACCGTCCGTCTCATCAGAGGCCCTATCTGTACTCGAGTGGCTCACAATGATCAATGTTACCCTGTCAAGGGGTTACATCCCCATTAATGCGGCCAGAGGGGTTAGATGAGCGTATTCACTGCAGAGGTGACAGGTCACCTAAGGCTTGCTCCTTCGCCGACGCGTGGCACTGGAACCCTCCTCCTCGAATATTCAAGGAGTCCCCTTTGGTGGGGTGTTCCTCGTGTTTTCCCGAGGTCTCGGATGCTCGAGGACGGGGTCATCCTCGGATATGTTCCTCGGGGGTCGGTCCTCGCGCTTTCATCCTCAGACCCCTCGTGCATCCTCTGCGTGGGCCCTTGGGCCTGGCTGGGAGTGGGCCAAGGCTACCTGATTTCTGACCCCACAATAGCCCCTCAAAATCTTGCTGCACGCATCCTTGGGCGGGGAGAAGGATTTTGACATCCTCGGGCCTGCTCTGTGCCCAGTCGAGTCTTACACCCCCTGTCAGCACTGGGGTCTACTCATCTGCCCAAGGCACGTTGCTGACATTTCGGAGTGCGCAACATGCCCATCATTGAATTCAGGCGGCTCTGTGCTCCCAACGTCTAACGAGACGTTATCAATCCAACGGTGGAGGTTTGTCTCGCATTTATGGGCGGGAAAACCCGCATGGCTCTTCGATTTGGGGTATAAATACCCATACGAACCGCTTCTTCCTATTCCTTGTTTGCAATTCAAGAATTCTCGCGTGTCCTTCCTGAGTTCAGACACACTCTCACTTACATCTCCAGCACAAAAAGCCTGTCCGAGGAGCTCCTCCTCTTCCCAGTAAGTCACTCTATCCCTTTCTGGGCTCTCTCCCTCTTTACCCCTTCTTCTCCTTCGCCTGTTCTTTCTTAGTTCTTTTAGGCGTCAATTGGGATGGGTAGGTTTAAGAAATACGTCTATACTGAAGAGGCGATGGAGAAATTCATCGCCGACTACAGAATTCCCGGCAATGTAGGTCTAAGATATTGTGAGGACAGGGATTGACGCTTACACAGATAGGAGGGCGAGGTGGTAATTCCCATTGTCGCCTTCCTCGAAGGGGGGATGACGATCCCCATGGAGCCGGTGATGAGGGACTACCTCACGCACTTCCGGTTGGCCCCTACCCAGTGTGGGATAAACGTCTTTAGGATTTTGGGCTGTGTGGACGCCCTGAACGAGAAGATGGGGCTAAGGTTGACCCACCATGACGTGAACTGGTGCTACAACCTTCAGCTCCTTAAGGACAAGTCTTACTACCTGAAAACGAGGGACGACAGGGTACAACTCATCCAGTGCCTCCCTGAGTCCAGAAAGGGGCTAAACGAGGATTTCTTCATCGTGTCAAGGGAGTGGCACGATGGCCTTCACTGCCCAATAACGAAGGGAATACCAGGTGGGGCAGTGGGAGTAGGAGGGATTTCAAGTTCTCTTGTCTTTTTTCTTCTCTTTTTTATTTTACTAACGCGGTGGTGCTTTCTGTTTGCAGACCCGCACGCTTTTGAGCGCCACTTCCATTTGGTCAACCGGGAAGATTTGCAGAAGGTGCTGAGGGCGTCGGTTTATATAAACGAGGACGACAATCAAGTTAGGGCCACCCACAAAATCTTGGGGTATACTCCTTTCCAGAAATCATTCCCGGTTCTAAAGCACGTGATTCGAGCCAACGATCCTCGGCTTCAGAAAATTACTGTGACCGAGGACGGATTTTAGTTCCCCGAAGGGCCCTCCGAACCAGAAGTTGTTACTGTAGCCGTCCCTTCTTCTTCCCAAGTGTTCGCCGAGGCTGCCGAGGAGGATTTAGAGAGGGAAGAGGAAGCGTTTGACGTTTTCAACCAGCTTGATTTGTCCGAGGACCCTCCCGGGGACTTGGGCGACCCTTGCTTGACCGAAGCAGACCTCCTTGCTTCAGAAGCCCCTCCTCAGCCAACAATGGGTTACAAGAGGAAGCCCACCACCAGCTTGTTGGACCTGATCGAAGGCTAACCGGGGAAGTCCCAGCAGAAGCTTCCCCCTCCTTCTCCGAAGACTAGGTCGACTTCCGCTCAGCAGAAGCTTCCTCCTCCTCCTTCCCAGACGAGCCTGCCGACCCCATAAAGAAGAAGGGTAAAGGCAAAAGGCCTATGGAGGATAAGACGGTGTCCTCGTAGGAGGAGGACAACACCCTGCGGCCGTCCAAGCAGCTTAAGATAGGCGGCAAGAGCCAGGACAGGTAGGTCGTCGACACCACGTCCGAGGCTCAGGCTTGGCTCCTAGCTCCGATGCTCCGTGGGTAGCCCCTGAAGGATGATGCCTCCCCCAGGGACTTCAACGAGGGCGAAGGCGCACATGTGGCCGACGCGCTGGAGAGGTGCCTGCTGCTCCCAGCGGACATGGCCAAGCTGGACTCTATGAGGAGTAAGCAGGTCTTCTTCAGCCTTAAGCGGTACTTGGGGATGGTAAGGACTAGAACTTCGACTCCCCTTCCTTTCTTCTCCTTTTCCCTTTTTTTCTTTTGGGTTGGGCTCATAGTGCATTGGCTACCCTTGCAGGCTGTCCAGGCCGTCTATAGGTTAGAGGGGGCGGCCAACGACCAGGGGAAAGCCCTCGACCAGGAGCGTAATAGGTGGTTTCATGCTACCCAGACCCTGAAGAATTCCGAGGCTAACCTTGCCAAGGCCCGAGAGGACTTGAAGGCGATGACTAGGGCTCGGGACAGTGTAGTGTCTGGCCTTGAGGGTGCCCAGAACCAGGCCAAGGAGCAGACGAGGCACCTGGGCGAAGCGGAGGAGCAGCTGGGGATCGCGAGGGAGTTGATCGCCGATCTTCAAGCTAAGGTGGCCACGGCAGAAGGGGCCCAGAGGGAAGTAGAGTGGGCCAGAGAGGAGGCTCGGCGGCCTAAGGTCGAGGTGGATTTTGGCAGGGAGATGGCCCTAACTGCCAAGGAGGAGGCCGAGACTGCAGCCTATGCTGATGGGGTGGCTGAGGTAGAGGCTCTCTATAAAGCCCAAGTTCCGGGGGTATGTAGGCAATACTGCTCCCAGGTCTGGGCTGAGGCCCTCAAACAAGCTGAGGTGGAGCCCACATCCGACCTGTGGAAGGCGGAGAGCGTGTACTACCCCCCTGCTATCCGCAAGGTCGCCCTTGATGGCGCTAAGGCTGGGGAGATTGTTGAGGAGGTGGAGGCCGCTGAACTAAAGGAAAATCCGAGCGAGGAGGTGCCCCAAGAGGTAGCGGAGGCCCCATCCAATGCTCAAATCCCCACCACCGAGGAAGCAGCCATTCTCGCCGTACCCCTGCAGGTCGTCCCCTTAGGCCAGGGCTCGGAGGACTCAGAGGTTGCCCCTGTCCAGCTTGAGCAGAAGGAGTAGATTCCCTGGCACTCTTGGTTCATCCTGCTTTTGCCGCTTGCTTGACCTTTGTCTACGCTTTTATGTCATTTTACTTTATTTTGTTATTCTTCTCTCTTTTATTTTTATGTAAGGTGGCTCTTGCCACGCGACTTCTATGGACACTTTGTTGTAATGGGAGTTTAATTTCCCTTTCTATTTATTTTAATTGCTTATTTGTTTACACGCTGCCTGCTTCCTCTCTCTTCTTTTTATATGCATGATTTTAGCTTGAATTATATTTCGGCCAATTGCGCCAGTAACAATGATAAAGGGAAAGAATGTATGCGTGGGCAATCCCCTTATGTCCCAATGGTCAGTTAGGGTTTCAATCCTTTCCTAACTTAGGATATTTTGAAGTAGTTAGTTTCCCCCATAGGCTTGAGTCCGAGGACCATGCAATGCCTTGGTTCTGTCTAGTACTTCCATGTCTTGCTGTAAGTGTTTAGTTTTCCTATAGGCTTGGGTCCGAGGACCATGCAATGCCTTGGTTCTGTCTAGTACTTCCATTTTTCTGTCAAGTGTTTAGTTTCCCCATAGGTTTGAGTCCGAGGACCATGCAATGCCTTGGTTCTGTCTAACACTTCCATTCTTTTGTAAGTATCTAGTTTTCCCATAGGTTTGAGTCCGAGGACCATGCAATACCTTGGTTTTGTCTAGTACCCAGGTATAGTCGAGTGGTTAGTTTCCCCATAGGCTTGAGTCTGAGGACCGTGCAATGCCTTGGTTCTGTCTAACACTTTGATTCTTCTGTAAGTATCTAGTTTTCCCATAGGTTTGGGTCTGAGGACCATGCAATACCTTGGTTCTGTCTAGTACCCAGGTATAGTCGAGTGGTTAGTTTCCCCATAGGCTTGAGTCCGAGGACCATGCAATGCCTTGGTTCTGTTTAACACTTCCATTCTTCTGTATGAAGGGGTTTTTCCTCGAACCGCTTTACTGGAGATGGTTCCTCCTCGGGTCGGACTATTAACTCTGGTGTGCTTTGGGCGGGGGTGGTTCGGACTTTGGTCTTACATGTGGCGTTGACCTCGTCTTCAATTCAAGTTCCCATCTTCTTCATTTACGAGGCGCCCCTTGGCCGTTCGCGCTCCGCGCTTGACGCTTTGATGCGCGAGACATGCCTTCATTAATATCTTTGTGAATTGCTACAAATCCAGTGGTCTATGGTCTCCTTGGGGTTTGGTATCCTCGTGATTAGTACTGCTGATCATTCTCTTTTCGAATTTTGTGTGGATTAATTCTCACCAGTCTTCAACCTCTATATCATGCTTTCTAGGGGGAACGTTTCTCCGTACTCTATGAACTTCCCAACACAACTAGCAACACGTCTGTTCAGCTCCCCGAGCCCCTTCAATAACCTTGTCAGGATTGTGACCGGAGTTGGAAGAGTTGGGGCGGCTCTGGGCGGGTGTGAGGAGACACAGGCCAAATGCCCTACCGTCTCGGCCAAGAGCCGTTGTGACCGCAGCCCCCACTAGGCTTCCTGCGTGGCAGAGTCTAGGCGTAACCCTGATTGTGCCCTGTGTGGTGGCCGGGAGGGATGTCCCTGAAGTACCTAACGTTCCTCCCTGGGGCGCACCCCTGTCGGAGGAGACGCGCAAGATCATGTCATGGCTGGTGCCCGAGTGTTGTCGTCTCCGACGGCCAATGCTTGTGAGGATTGGAGGGAATCAAGGGAACATCATGAGGGAGGGCGTCTCGGTGCCCCTGCGTCGGCTCCTCTCTTTGTTCCAGCTCCGCCGCACCGGACAAGGAGTTGTTGGTGGCCTTGGAGCATACTAGCCTCAGCCCCATTCCCTCTAGCTAGTTTTAGAATAGGTCCACCTGGGCCTCTGTTTGTAGAATTAGCTTGTAGAATTAGTTTTAAAATACGCCTGCCTGAGTCTCTGTTTGTATCTTGTACTTTTCTGTTTAATAAAATAATATGATGTTCCTTTTCTTTTCTGTTGAATCTTCTATTTTGGACCTTCTGCTTTTCTGCAATGTTTGTTTATTTGCTTTTTTTTTTTTTTTTGATTCGTTGCCACCAACCTTCTGTAAAATGACTACTTAGGAACGATCGTCCGTTGCGCTTGCCAGTGCACTAATCCTTCCCACAGACGGCGCCAATTGTAGGGACTCGGTTTAGGTAGGTTTCCCAACAATACATTTTTAGAGAGTGGGTCGAAGGGTTAGGCCTTCACAGATTAACAACGTAGCGCAAGCCACCTTTTTCCATTGAAGGGGAGTGAGCCCAACTTACAACTAAGGGCAGCTCCTCGACCCTCGTCCGAGGAGGTTCCCCCCCAGAAACAGACATGACCTCTGAGCCCTTCTATGTCATTCTCTTGAATGATCCCCCCCTCCCAAAATCCTCCCCTAAATTGCTTTGCTCGCCTTTCTTATATAGTTCCCTTCCTCCTATCCCCTCCTTCCTTCTGTTGATCATCCATTGGCCTTCCCTCTGACTGTTTGTCTCATCAGAGGCCCTATCCGTACTTGAGTGGTTCACAATGATCAATATTACCCTGTCAAGGGGTTACATCCCTATTAATGTGGCCAGAGGGGTTAAATGAGCGTATTCAATATAGAGGTGACAGCTCGCCTAAGGCTTGCTCCTTCGCCGACGCATGGCACTAGAACCCTCTTCCTCGGATATTCAAGGAGTCCCCTTGGTGGGGTGTCCCTCGTGTTCTCCCGAGATCTTGGACGCCCGAGGACGGGGTCATCCTCGGATATGTTCCTCGGGGGTCGATCCTCGCGCTTTCATCCTTGGACCCCTCGTGCATCCTCAGCGTGGGCCCTTGGGCCTGGCTGGAAGTGGGCCAAGGCTACCTGATTTCTGGCCCCACAGAAATTATAAAGTATCCGTGTATCACACAGAACATCATCTAGTTATTTATAAACAATGTAGTTCATTTACGGCTCTAACAAAATAGAACGACTATACTTGTTTTCTTTTTTATAGCCCTAATAAAATGGAAACATTGTATATATATATATATATATTGTGGGGATAGAGAGTTTAGCAACCCCGGCCCACTTCGTACCAAACCGAAGGCCCATGTCGAGGGTGAAGCAACGCCCGAGGACGGAGTGTGAAAGTCCAAATTGCCTAGAAGCCTTGCCGAGAATGACCGTGTCCTCGGCCCACCGAGATCAGGGGAGGTGGAAGTAAGGGCCCACTAAAAGTAACCTTCTTGGGCATATAAAGAGAAGGAACAAGCACAATGTGTCAGCCATGGAGGCACGATAGAGGAGCAAGTTCGAGACGAATTGTCACCTCCATATTAAATGCCCACAACTAACATTCTGGCCACATTAATGAGGAAATGACCTCTGAACGGCGCAGCCTTGGTTGTTGCAAACTACAGAAAGAATGGGAAGGCGGTTGATGGGACAAGCACTTAAGGAGTCCCTCTTGTTAAAGGGATGAAAAGAAGAGGAAAGGGAGAAAGGCTAGTAGAAGGATAGAGCACTGTAGCTTTCTGAATCATCACTGAAATCTTTGTAATTGTTCACTAGAGGAATAAAAGAACTTCAAGCTCCCCGGAGGAGGGTCTAGGAGCACCATTGCACATTTCAATCCAAATTCATGCCATTTAATCCCTGTACATCCATGCTCAGTTATTGTATCCTTCACTAGGGTCTAGTTCTTGAACCCGCTCTCTACAAATTCATTGTATTGGGCTAGCTGGGCTTGAGTCCACTCACTCAACAGTAGAAGTTCTCAAACCCGGTCCCTACAATTGGCGCCGTCTGTGGGTAGAACATATGTGTTAGTAAGGGCAACGACCAAGCATGGCAGGATCAGGCCCTCATCAAGTAGGCTCCCATCAGCCTGAACCGGTCAAACCCCAGCATCAGGGTAACTTCGCCAATCTTGAACGCGATCGAAATGAAAAGAACGGAAGATTTTGAGAGGGAAGTGCGCACACCGCTCAAGCCATCAGAAGCTACTTGCGTGGGGACAGCTATGTGCCCTAGGGACAAAACCACAACCGGGCCACCCAGCCGAAGAAAGTTAAGAGCCATGTGACCCAGGGGCAGAACGATGAGTAGGCCATGCAGTGAGAGATAGATGACTTGAAGAGGAGGCTGCGCCATGCACAACGAAGGCGACCTTAACCCAGCCCCGACCTACCCTTTGACGATGAAAGCGACGAGGACTATAGGCAAAGGTCGAGAACTTCTCCAAGTGAGACCTTCTCTCATGAGGAAGAGCCCTACTGGGAGTGTAAATGTAAGAGCCCATCTCCTAGGGCCTTAGGATACGACGCCATTAGCAAGGCCCTGGATCAACTATCTACGTCACTTTTCACGCACCACATAGAGGGGGCTACCCTTCCTCGGCGGTTCCAGTAGCTGACCTTTTTCGTTTATAACGGCAAAACGAACCCTGTGGAGCATGTGAGCTAGTTTAACCAGAGGATGGCTATTCATTCTAAGAACGAGGCATTGATGTGCAAGGTTTTCCCCTCCAGCTTAGGCCTTGTGGCGATGAGGTGGTTCAATGGCTTAAAGACGAATTCCATAGATTCGTATAGATAGCTGACCGAGGCCTTTGGCTCTCGCTTCGTTACGAACAACATAACCCCGTGGCCCTTGAGCGTGCTGTTGTCTCTGTCCATGCAAGATGGAGAGACCTTAAAGGCCTACTCGGGCCGATATTGGGAGGCGTACAATGAAATGGAGGGCAATTTCGATGATGTCACCATCAGCACTTTCAAAAATGGTCTCCCAACTGGACATGGCCTAAGGAAGTCCCAGACAGGCAAGCCTGCCACCAGTGTGCGCTAGCTGATGGATCGGATCAACAAGTACAAGCGAGTGGAGGAAGACTACCTGCAGGGCAAATGAAAGGAAAAGACCATCCCCTAGGAGAGGGGGGATTTCAGATCGGACTGATACAACAACACCCGTCCGAGGAGGGACTTCGCAGGGCAATCTGAAGCAGCTGACATACAGGCGGTCCATGTTGTATTCCGAGAGCCAATACACAAGGTGTTGGCAAAAATCGAGAGCGGGCCATTCTTTAAGTGGCCGAATAAGATGGTGGGGGAATCTGCGGCGCGCAATCAGAACCTTTACAGCCAGTATCACAGAGACCACGAACATCTGGACCAGCTGGCCCGAGAAGGAAAGCTGAAGCACCTTATGCACCACCCCGGAGACCATCAAGGCCAGACCAATTAAGAGCCGAGAGACTACGATGTGATCTTGGCCGTGCTAGGAAGAACTGGCACGTGCCCTTCGTGAGTGTTGTTTATGGCCCAGATCCCTGCCGAGGAGTCCCAGCCAGAGCCGAAGAGGGCTAGAAGGGGCTTTCACCCAACCTTGAGCCTTTTAGAGGAAGACAAGATGGGAACCACCCAGCCCCACGATGACGCTCTGGTGATCACATTCAGAATCAGAGACTACGATGTGAAAAGGGTGATGGTGGATGGTGGCAGCGCCGTCAAGGTCATATACCTAGACCTTTACAAGGGGCTGGGGTTGAAGCCGGAGGACTTAACACCCCATAGCTTTCCCTTGATGAGGTTTGATGGGAAGCTCGTTATCCCAAAGGGCATGATCAGGCTACCTATCCAGACTGGCCCAAAAGTGGTGGAGGTAAATTTTATAGTAGTGGACACCTACTTCCCCTACACAGCCATCGTAGAAAGGCCCTAGCTCCATGCCTTAGGGGTTGTTGCCTCCTCCCTACACCAAAAGGTGAAATTCCCGTCAGGGGATCAGGTACTTGAGATCCGTGGTTGCCAGACCACAGCGAGGCAGTGCATGGTGGCCGCCATATCACATCGGCTCAACGCGGAGCCCTCGGCCACCACTGAAAAGAACTTATAGCAATCAAAGACCATGGTAGTGCCTACCGACGCAGCTGCCGGAGAAGCGAAATGTGAAGATTTGGAGAAAGTGGTCATTAGTGATGGCCTAGATAAGTTCTTTCAGGTTGGAGCCCAGCTTTCTTTTCAGGAGAAGGAGGAGCTGATTGAGTTTCTCAAGAAAAACATTGACGTGTTTGCATGGGATGCCTACGACGCCCTAGGGATTGACCCTGCTTTCATCTATCACCATCTCAATGCCAATCTGTCCGTAGTTCCCAAGAAGTAACCGCCCTAGTGCCCGTCAAGGGAGCACGCTGATGCGATTAGAGAAGAGGTGATGAAGCTTAAACGTGCAGGGGCTATCAAAGAGGTTTTTTACCCCGAATGGTTGGCCAACATCGTGGTGGTCAAGAAGAAAAGGCTGTCTATGTGGACTTCACAGACCTAAATCGAGCATGTCCGAAAGACCCGTTCCCCATGCCCTGGATAGACCAGCTAGTAGATGCAGCTACGGGCCATCCTCGGATGAGCTTTTTAGACGCCTTTCAAGGCTAGCATCAAATACCACTAGCTTCGGAGGATCAAGAAAAGACAGCCTTTGTGACGCCCATTGGGAACTACCATTACAAAGTAATGACGTTCGGCCTGAAGAACGCAGGGTCTACCTATCAAAGGATGATGACGAGAATGTTCGAGCCGATGCTGGGCAAAAACATTGAAGTCTACGTCGACGATATGGTGGTAAAGAGTAAGACGGTCTCCGAACATTTAAGGGATCTCAGCCGCACCTTTGATGTCTTAAGGGAGCACAAATTGCATTTGAATGCTTCTAAATGCTCATTTGGTGTGGGATCCGACAAGTTCCTAGGATACATCATTACCCACAGGGGAATCGAGGTTGATCCTGACCAAATCAAGGCTATCCGTGACCTAAAGCCTCCGCGAAAAATCCCAAGGAGGTCTAAAAGCTTACAGGAATGATTGCAGCCTTGAATCGATTCATTTCCAGGTCGATTGACCGGTGCAGGCCCTTCTATCTCCTGATCAACAAGTGTAAGGGATTTAAGTGTTTCGAGGATTGTGTCGTGGCCTTCCAGCAACTCAAGGAGTACCTACCCCGGCCGCCTATCATGTCCCATCCTGAGGTCGACGAGGTCCTGTACGCATACATTTTTGTGGCGCTTCATGCTGTGAGCCTGATACTTATCCGGGACGACAATGACGTTCAAAAACCAGTCTATTACGTTAGCAAGTCACTACACGAAGCTGAAGTCAAGTACCTACCCTTAGAGAAAGCCATACTAGTTGTGGTCGATGCTACACGAAAGCTCCCCCACTATTTCCAGGCTTACACAGTGGTTGTCCTGACCCGATTACCTTTGAAGTCCGTACTTCGAACAGCTAATTACACAGGGAGGATCACTAAGTGGAACACAATTCTAAGGGCCTTTGACATCAAATACATGCCTCGGACCTCCATAAAAGGCCAGGTCCTGGCTGATTTGATGGTCGAATTCGCTAAACAACCCGTAGAGATGCTATCCGAGAAGATAAGCATGGATGAAAGATCAGTTGGAACAATCTCCGTCCCAGGACCACCAAGTTGGAAGGTATATGTTGATGGCACGACAAATCAAAGGGGGTCTAGAGTGGGGCTGGTTTTAGTATCCTTTAAGGAGTCTGTCATTGAAAAATTCCTGAGGCTCGGGTTCTCGGCCACAAATAATGAAGCTGAGTATGAAGCACTGTTACAATGGATGTCATGGTGCAGAAAATGGGAGGAAAGGTAGTGGAGATGTTCTCAGATTCGAGATTGGTGGTAGGCCAAGTGAAAGGAGAACTAGAAGCCAGAGATTCGAGAATGCAAGAATACCTAAGCTAGGTTAAGCGCTTGCAGTCGGGTTTCGATCTTTTCAGCTTGTCATATGTCTTCAGGAGTGGAAACACTTATGCCGATTCATTGGCCACCCTTGCCACCTCCTCGACAGGGAATCTGCCTCGGATCATTCTTGTAGAGCATTTGGAGTGAGCAAATGAAGCGGCAAAGGGCACAACCCACATCCACCAAGTTGGGATGGGATCCAGCTGGATGGACCCCTTGGTAAGGTTCCTTAAAGATGATGTCCTACCCCAGGATAAGTTAGAGGCTAAAAAATTACGAAGGAATGCTTCTCGGTTTTGGCTGTCCGAGGACCACAAGCTGTACAGACGCTCCTACTCTAGACCATACCTACTGTGCATTCACCCTGAGGCATCAGATGTATTGCTCAAAGAGCTGCAGAAAGGGATCTGTGGGAGCCACACAGAAGGAAGATCCCTGTCTCACCGGGCCGTCACACAAGGATATTGGTGGCTGGGGATGCAGAAAGAGGCCTCGGAGTATGTTAAGAAATGTGACCAATGCCAAAGGTTCGCCCTAAATATTCATTAGCCTGGAGGGGTCCTCAACCCCTTGTCCAGCCTATGGCTGTTCGCCCAGTGGGGCTTAGATATTGTAAGCCCTTTCCCCAAGGCACTAGGGAATAAGAAGTATCTGTTGGTTGCCACAGATTACTTTACTAAATGGGTCGAAGCTGAGCCGTTAGCCAACATCAGAGATGTGGAAGCAAAGAAATTCCTTTGGAGAAACATTATCTCGCGATTCGGGGTCCCCCATACCCTCATTTCAGATAATGGACTCCAGTTCGACAACAAGGCCTTTAGGAGGTACTGTTGTGAACTTAGGATCACAAACAGGTACTCAACCCCAGCTTATCCTCAGGGAAATGGGCAGGGCGAGGTTGTCAATAAGGTCATCGTCAATAGGCTTAAAAAGAGACTGGATGACGCCAAAGGAAGATAGGTAGAGGAACTACCACATGTTCTTTGGACATACTGGACTACACCGCAGCGGTCAACGGGGGAGACACCTTTTGCCATGACTTATAGGGCCGAGGCGGTCATCCCTCTGGAAGTAAACTTCCCAACGTTGAGGACGAGCTCATTCACTCTAAGCAGTAATGACGAATTACTGGGGAGGTGCCTAGATCTAGTTGACGAACGGAGAGAAGGGGCAATGATCCAGCTGGCCTATTACCACCAACAGCTTAAGCAGGGATATGACGTCAATGTGAAGTTAAGGCCACTAGCACTGGGGGACCTAGTGTTGAGAAAAGATGTAAGGGCCGCCAAGAACCCTTCTTGGGGAAAGCTGGGGCCCAACTGGGAGGGGCCATACCAAATTATCTCGGTAGCAAGGATAGATGCATACTACTTAGAAGACTTAGATGAAAAACCTGTACCTCGACCTTGGAATGTAAATAACCTGAGAATGTATTATTATTAATAAAAGCATCCATTTTTTTATAATTCGAATTTCAGGTCTATCATGATTATATATATATATATATATTATATTTTGGCGGTTACCCAAAGAACTAGACTGAACCACTTCAAGGAAAACCTGGGCGCTAGACTGAACTGGGGTCTTGCATGGTCCTCAGACTCAAACCTATGGGGAAACTAACCACTTCAAGACAAACTTGAGTACTAGACTGAACCAAGATCTTGCATGGTCCACGGACTCAAACCTATGGAGAAACTAGCTACTTACAGGGGAATCTAAGTGTTAGATAGAACCAAGGTCTTGTATGATTCTCGGACTCAAACCCGTGGGAAAACTAGTCACTTACAAAAGAACCTAAGGGTTGGACGGAACCAAGGTCTTGCATGGTCCTCGGACTCAGACCTCTGGCGAAACTGGCTACGTTCAGCAAGGGAGTAAACAAACACAAGCCAATGAGCTTCACTTAAGGCATTCCAAAGCACATTGAACTTAACCCCCTAGCACGGTCAGTGACTAACGGTTTCCTTAAGTATTCGATTCAACAAGAATAAGTCGTGGCGTCCAAGTGGTCGAATTATCAGCCAAAGTCTAAGTGGAAACTGTCACTATAGCCTTTACATTTTTTGGCTGCCAATTCAGAATCAAAAGCACGCTGAGCTTCTGGGATTGTGAAGCTAATAATTAAAGCAAAGCTTATATAAATAGCAAAACTGATAGGTCACAATAGGAATGACCCCTTGTGATTAACCCTAATTAATTAATTTAGTCAAATAATTAATTAATCAATTAATCATGCAATTTTATGGAAGCACAAACAAATCACCAATCAACTAAATAAGCAGCGGAAAATAAATAACATGGTGATTTGTTTACGAATGGGGAAAATCTTAAAGGCAAAAACCCCACCGGGTGATTTTCAGGTCACCACTCCCGAAACTCAACTATTATCAAATCAAGCAGTTACAAGTAAAGGAATCCCAAGTACCTTACCAACCTACAGTTGAACCCTTACCCCAATACCCAATTGGACTTGATCTGTAGTGACAGTCTCCACCTTTGATGCACGGCTCCCAAGTACGTGACTAACCAATGCGCGGATCCAAGTACGTGACTTCAAAACACCAACTGATGAAGAATGGTTGGCTGCAAAGTTCTTCAGATCATCCTTTCTGATGAATAGCAGGAAGATGCTTGGTTTCAAAACCCTATGGTGCAAATACACAGCAACTTCTTGATGGAAGATGAACTAGGTCAAGAACTTCGTCTGTTGATCACAATTTGCTTAAACAGAGATTGCTCAATGATAATGCAACTTGTGTCACCCAAAACGGCTCTTAAAATAATCCTTTTATATGTTTAGGGTTAGAAGAAAAGAAAGCCCAAAAACATATTCACAGATCCCAAGAAAATCAGATTGAAAATCTGACTTTTTAAATCTCGACAGATAGCAGGTGTCGAGGTAGCTATCGAGAGGTGTCGAGCTTTAAAAATTCTGCACTTCAACTTGCTTTCTCTTGGACAGACTTGATGACTTCAACACTTGACCTTGAAACATTGTTTCTTGAAGTATTAAAAACACCTAGAACTACCCAATTACAAGCANNNTCTCTCTCTCTCTCTCTCTCTCTCTCTCTCTCTCTCTCTCTCTCTCTCTCTCTCTCTCGATTTTTGTTCTTTCTTATAACTCTAATTTAGGTTTATGATTTTTTTATTTGATTTTTTTGTGTTGTATTTTTCAAATTTCCCATCACAAATCACTCTTATAACTTTGGTTGAATTTTGGTTTGGGTTAATATGTAGTTTTTTTTTTTTTTTTAAATAGAAATTTGAGTTTATACATGGCTACGAATTTGAATGTGCCTAACAATGGACTTTCACTAAACAGAGATGTATTTACAATGTTTTTAGCTTCAAATACTTCTTTAGTAATGTGAAATTGAGAAAGAGAAAAGTGTAGGCAAAGGATGTATGGTCTTTTATAATCTCCTATGTCTTGAAGAAAGTGGAGGGCCTATTAGTCTCCCTTCTACTAGAATTTTGTATAAAAAACATTTTGCTATAAGTTCCTTGACTTTTTTTATTTTTAATTTGGTCATTTTATTACAAATAATTAGCATCTCCACCATCAAATTTTTAGTGAATGTGAACTTTCTTGGTAAACTTTTACTTTGCTTAGTTGATCATCTTTACTGAAAATGCCAAAAAGAGAATGAGATAAAATATAATTTACTATAGAGCATCATTAAGCTAATAATGTTTTTATGTATAGATACTTAAGGAATTTTTTTCTTTTTGCATTTTATTTTATTTTATTTTTCCACTTTATGATATATGATTTATTGATAATGATCTATTGTATAGTTATCTTTATTTACTTTTTCACTTAATTTCAATTGTGAGAAAGAAAGAGACATGGATCTATGTTTTGGAGGAAAATGTACCTATAAGAGTTGAATTGCATACATCTGATAAATAAAGTATAATTAGTTACAACTTAGTCTAATAGTTCTCACACTATCAATTTAAAAATAAATAAAAAATTTATTGTATTATGTTTTCATACGTATCTCACTATATATAATACCTGACTATAAAAAACTTCTAATTTAAAATATAATTTCAAATAACACATATTGAACTTTGTGGGGTCCGTGGGCCTGATAGCCTCGGCCCATCATATAGCAGGCCCAAGACCCATGCCGAGGATCGCAAGCTATTTCTGAGGAGAAGGGGGGGAAGCCTATTCTCCTGGATCCACGCCGAGGATACCTTGTCCTCGGCCTGACAAAGGTGATTTTGGGGAGAGGTTAACCCCAAAGTAAGCTGTCACTATCGCATTGAATGCACTCAACCAACCCCCCTGGCCGCATTAATGGGGAGGTAACCCCTTGGCAGGATAACGTTGGTTAGAGTGAGCCACTTGAGTGCCGATAAGGCCTCTGATGGGACGGACAACCAGAAGAAAAGCGAATAGACGATCAACAGATGGAAGCAGGAGATAGGAAGATGAAAACTATAAAAGAA
>NW_027069575.1:716914-726295 GCF_002906115.3 Quercus suber
TTAATGTGGGCACCCATTAATTCTCGAAACGCTAAAAACGCGCATCGGGCAGTCAAGAAGCCGCCAGCATCAGTATAAACTAAAGTGAGGCCATTCGTCCAGTGGATCCGCATGTATCAAAACCCTCCTCCCCGTTCGAGGGAACGTACAGCAGAGTTTTGAGGGGCTATTGTGGGGTCCGTGGGCCTGATAGCCTCGGCCCATCATATAGCAGGCCCAAGGCCCATGCCGAGGATCGCAAGCTATTTCTGAGGAGAAGGGGGGGAAGCCTATTCTCCTGGATCCACGCCGAGGATACCTTGTCCTCGGCCTGACAAAGGTGATTTTGGGGAGAGGTTAACCCCAAAGTAAGCTGTCACTATCACATTGAATGCACTCAACCAACCCCCCTGGCCGCATTAATGGAGAGGTAACCCCTTGGCAGGATAACGTTGGTTAGAGTGAGCCACTTGAGTGCCGATAAGGCCTTTGATGGGACGGACAACCAGAAGAAAAGCGAATAGACGATCAACAGATGGAAGCAGGAGATAGGAAGATGAAAACTATAAAAGAAGAGCTAGTAAAGCCAAGAGGAGGGGGAAAAAGAGGGAGGAGAACCTGGAGGCCTCCTCGGCCACAGGCCGAGGAGCATTCCCCTATTTGTAAGGAAACACTTAGCCTTTTTTATAAGAAAAAGTTTGTGCATGGTGATCGACGGCCAGCACCTAAGCCTGTCAACCCACTCTCTATAAATTTATTGTTTGGGCTTATTGGGCTGAAACCCAACACTCAATTCAAATTGGGTCCCTACAAACTTTTAAAAATATACAATCTAATATATTAATTCAATAATTATCTAATAAAAAATAATCATATCAAATTTTTCTGCGCATTGCACATATCTGCAACTGGTGTTGTTTAAAAACTGAAAATATGTATTTAAGATGCTTTACTAAACGGGGGTATATGTCTAGGTGATTACTAGATGAACTAGAAAGTACATCATGCAACAGTTATATGCATTATTATTCTCACTGAATCTACACGTGATTTACAATTAAACACCCCAAACATGAGAATATACATGTATACCTCTTTGATAAAATGGCTACTATTCATTCCTTTATTTCATTTACTAAAACATCAAAAGCTACTAATTCATTTCTTTATTTCATTTATAAAATAGGAGAGAGAGACCAGGTCGTTAATTCTTGGGTTGATTGAAACTATATATATCCTACAATAAACTATAGATTATTCAGAATAAGTTATAAATTATAATTTTTTGCAAATAAATTTTAATACCCTAAATTGAAATATTCTTGTCAAATTGAAAGATTAGTGCTTGTTGAATTGTAAAGCCTATCCCACCCCAATTTACTAATCTGTAAGTTTTTACCTTAATCGGATGAAAAAATAAATAAACATTACAAATCAATATCAAATTTAGGTACAAAAATTTATAGTTTAAGAGACATTGTAAATAACCCCATTGTTTAAGATAAATATTTGGGGTCACTAGCAATAAAGTCAATCAATAAACTGCACCAGTAATTATCAGGCCAAAGGACCGATGAGATGGTTATGATTTCATCAAGGTCCGCTATTTCTTTGCCAAGTTGAACTAAGAAACTGTTGTATTAATGCCAGGGTTTTATTAAGAAGTTAGTTAAGTTGCTTTTAGTATAAAAATGAAAGCGTTTTGAGGGATGGTGGTAAAGATACAATATAGCAAAAATGGTGCCCAACACAACAGTGCTTCCACATGAAGATGAAGAAAGGAAGAAATCATTTCATCCATCAAGGTGCTACGTTCCTCCTCTTTTCCCTACTTACTTTTTCTTTCTTTTTTATTTAGAAAAGTTTCCCCTACTTACTTTGACTCTTTATTCAATAGAAACAAAAAGCAGACATTACGATATAACAAGATGCTTCCTAGCAATACTTGCATTCACACTAAATTCTTAAGCATGGTCAAAAAACTAGAAAAATTGATATTACCCTTAAAACAATTCATATGCTTTCGACTCAAGATCACTTAATAATTATACATACAATATTACCCTTTCTAAATAAAATAAAATAAACAACTAGACAAGTCAATATAAATACAAACCCAATGGCATGGAAATACAAGCTAGTTCTCAAAAATTTAGAAATCAAGATTTTATTTCAGTTTGATTTCAGAACAAATAGGAGTGCTCTTATGATACTATATTAATTGAAATCCATTTAAGAAAACTTTTACTTAGAAAATAAAATTTGAGTTTCTTTTTTTCCCAGTTAGATTCCAGATATCTCTTCCTTTTGCATTCAAGGAACCTCTTTATTGGTTTAAGAATTTGTGTCTAACTAGAACCAGATTTACTCCTTCCACACGTTCTGGTGGATGCAAATAATTGGGGAGACTTTTCTATCCTTGAAATGTCTTGGACTCTTATTCAAAATGATGCAGACATGTAAAGTAACAAAACGCTTTCTTGGCATTACGTTAATTACTGTAGTCATGCTTAGAAGGGAACGTGTCCATTTCAAACGTCAAAGTCAACAATACACTTTCTCCTACACCTCTAATATCATGTGTGTTCAATACAAATTATTGCCATCCACCATTCGCAGGGCGGCCAACAAATTTAGAGGCCTCAGGCAATATAATTAGATGCAATTTTTTTATTATCACTTAACTAATATTTAACTAGTATTTAATATCATAATTTTTTTTATAAAAAAATCAAATCCTTTCATTTTGTAATATGCTTTTATTTTTGGGAAAAAAATGCTAAAGCTATAACAAATTTTACTAAAAAAAATTTCAAACGATGCAGAAATGAATGCGATTAATGACACCTCAAGAAGATAATAAATAAGTATTTGAATGAATGATGTTAGGGATATTATAAATTTTATAACATAAGGCTTACAAAGATGTATCACTAATCACAAAAAATAATTCAAAAATGCATTTAATAGGTTATTGATGTCCACATATCATATTAATTGTCACATCAATTTGTAAAGTTTTCAAGTAAAATTAATAATATTTCTAACATTTTCCTATCTAAATTATTTCTTGTGATCAGTGAAATATATATTTGTAAGAGAAAATGCTAGAGATACAAATTCTTTTGCAAAAACTTTTACAAACTGATGATATGATAAATGATTATAGATAAATAAAAAAGTGGTGTTATCGGTGGGTCTAGATGAGAACCAGTAAAAAGTTGGCTATAATAATAATTTGTAAAAATGTTGTAAAATAGTTTATAACTGTAGCATTACTCTATTTGTAAGACCCATATATTTAAAATTGTATTATCTTTAACATTACTCAATTCTTTGAGAGCTCGTTTGGTAGAGCATTTTAGCAACATATTTTCAGTTTTTAAATAATATTACACATATTTTCACACACTTTTTCACCCATATATATTTCAAAAAACAACAAATAATATTACTCAAACTCTCCTACCAATCGGGCTTTCAGACTTCTTAAAAGTAGAGAAAAAATAAAATAAAATAAAATAAACTATTTTCTTTATATCTCTAATTTTTTTTTAAATATATTAATTTTTCTCTTCCTCTAGTGTCGGGCCTAAGTGGCCTAGGCCTAGGGCCGGCCTTGACCATTAGTTTCCTCCATATATGCTGATAAGGTTCTCTTCCATTCTCCCACTGGAACTAACTAAAAAGCAGCAATTCCTACCAATTTTCCATGGAAAAGTTTTACCTTTTCCCTCTCTTCCTTCTATATTTCCTTTCTCTTCTACTTTTCTCATCAGCTTACACCCCTCAAAATAAGTACTTCATCAACTGCGGATCAAAGTCCAACATTACTGTCAATGGTAGGAACTTCGTCGGTGACTCGAATTCAAACTCACTTTCATTCTCTGTTGGACCAAGCTCTACTGTAAGTGACACCAACTCATCAACAAATAACTCTCTTTATCAAACTGCAAGAATATTCACAAATCCATCTTTCTATGAGTTTGATATCATTGACAAGGGCACCTACTATGTACGTATCCATTTCTTTACTTTCGTGTCTGGTAGGACTAATCTGGCTGATGCTCTATTTGATGTTTCGGTTTCTGATTTTTATCTGCTATCAAATTTTGCTCTTCAAAACAATAGTAATTCACCAGTGATTGAGGAATTCTTACTTACTATCAATGGAAGTAAGTTCAGCATCCAATTCACTCCTCATAAGAACTCCTTTGCTTTCGTTAGCGCCGTAGAAGTCTTTCTTACCCCACCGAACTTCACTACTGATGGTTTCCCTCATGTTACTCCTATTGGGGAAAATGGTGATTACTATGGTATACCGTCTCAGGTTTTTCGTACAATTCACAGGGTCAATGTCGGAGGTCCAAAGACTAATGACACACTGTGGAGGAATTGGATACCTGATGATGAGTATCTACTTTCTGCAGGATCTGCAAAAACGTGTGCTAGTTATAATGGTACACTTAACTATGATGTTATCGGAGGAACTAATTATAGTGCCCCGGATCTTGTCTACAAGACTTGCAAAGAATTGAATTTAACTGTCAACAAGGGATCAAATTCTTCTAACATAAGTTGGCAATTTGGTGTGAGTAAGAGTTCCAGGCATATGGTTAGGCTGCACTTTTGTGATATCATTAGCAAAGATCCTTATCTTCTCAAGTTCAATCTCTATATTTATAGCTATTTCAGTCAGATGATATATCCTTACGAAAAAACTGATCAGGTGGCAGCTCCATTTTACTGGGACTTTGTGGTTGATTCAGATAATTCAGGATATTTGAACATAAGTGTCGGGCCTAGGGAAGATTCTACAACTAAAACTGCCTATCTAAATGGGGTGGAGATAATGGAATTTATCAAAGAATCAGACTTTGTCCATATTCCAGGAAATCGAAAGAAAGTAATTTTTGTTGTGGTAGGTACAGTTTGTGGTGTGACCTTCGTTTTCATTTTGGCAGTGCTGTTCTTGTTAAAACGCATGAGAGCAAAGCATGTTGATGGGGTGGGTTCAAAGCCAGAGGTTCATCTTGGAAAAGGATCTACGAATGCCTCCCTCGTTCGTAATTTAAATTTGAAGTTGAAGATGCCTCTTCTTGAAGTACAAGGTGCTACTCATAACTTTGATTCCAAACGGTTGGTAGGTGAGGGTGGGTTTGGGAAAGTTTATGAAGGAAGTCTTCAGAATGGCATGAAAGTGGCTGTGAAGCGAAGTGATTCAAAGCATGGCCAGGGCCTTCCAGAATTCAAAACAGAAATCTTGGTTTTATCCAGAATTCGCCATCGCCATCTTGTTTCCTTGATTGGATATTGTGATGAAGGGTCTGAGATGATACTGGTGTATGAATTTATGGAAAAGGAAGTCTGAGAGAACATTTGTATGATTCCAATGAGATCTTCTCAGAGATCAGCTAAAAGGCCCACATTGACCTGGAAGCAAAGGCTTGAGATTTGTATTGGTGCAGCAAAAGGCCTTCATTACCTTCACACTTGCTTACATGGGGAATCATCCACCGTGATGTTAAGTCAACAAACATATTGTTGAATCAACATTATGTTGCAAAAGTTGCAGATTTTGGTCTTTCAAGATCCGGTCCTAATGATCCAGAACATTTCAGTGTTGGCATAAAAGGTAGCTTTGGTTATGTGGATCCTGAATATTTCAGGTCCTTTCAGTTCACAGACAAGTCTGATGTCTACTCCTTCGGTGTAGTACTTCTTGAAGTGCTTTGTGCCAGACCTGCTATTATTGATTCACCGAAGAGGGAGGAGGTGAACTTAGCTGAATGGGGGATGTTATGGCAAAAGAAAGGACAATTTGAAAAGATTATGGACCCGCTTTTAGTGGGAGACATTAACCCTGATTCATTGAGAAAATTTGGTGAAACAGCTGTGGGATGTTTGAAGGAAAATGGAGCTGAAAGGCCTACTATGCTTGATGTTCTGTGGGACTTGGAATATGCATTGCAGCTTCAAAAAACTGCGGTGCAAGGAGTACCAAATGGGGACAGCACAACAAATGCGATTTTGGGATTGCATTTGACTCAAAATTTGGGTTTGCTTCCTGATATCGTCCTTGATGAGGGAGGTGTTGAATGTAATGAAGAGCCCTTAAGAGGGGATAATGGTTCGGATATAAGTGGAGTTTTCTCTCAAATAGAGATTGATGGTGCAAGATAAAGTTTTGTGGTGAGGTCCAGAAAGTATCTCTTGTAACAGGTGTACCAAGTTACCCAGGTAACAATCAATGAATGAATGTCGTGTAATTCAATTTTATACTCTATTATCAAAGTTGGTCTCACTAATTTTTAACATATTATTCACTCATTGAGTTGTTACACAGAGGGCTTGGTATTTTATTTTGATTTTTGTTCTTCCCTGGCAGCTTTAGATGTATCTTGATGTGTTGCTTTGTTTACTATTTGTGTTGGAGTGTGCAAGTATATATGCAAGTATGTGGCTGAGAAACAAGACCGTTGAGAATAATATCGTTTACTATATGTTTATTTCCTGAAAAATGGAATTAAAGGAAAATGAGAGGAGAGTCGAGGAGAACCTTCACTATTGGAGATACACTCACTTTCTCAAAGCCCTTTGGTTCTGATTTTCAGGCTGAGTTCTGATGAGAGCCTTCTACATGTGACTAAAGTGATTCTATTTTTTGGGCGGTTTATGGGCTGTTTCATATGTGAGGAAGTGAAGAAGAAAAAAAGACAATTAAAAATTTATTTTAAAAAAGAAAAAAGAAAAAAAGGATCTTTTTGCATTAGTGGTAAAAACAGCATTGCCAAACCAGTGCTTGAGATAGAGCCTAGGCATGCGCTGAGATTAAGCTTGCTTTTGGATGCGGATGAAAAATTAAAATTATTTCACTATTCAGATTATTTTTACTATTATTCATAAGCTTCACTGCAGTTTTGACATTATTCATGGGTTCCACTATACTATTTCAATTAACTTTTACCTTTATTTATAGTACTTTCAGTAATAATTTTTCAGTTTCAGCAAAATAAGCAGTATCTAAACACACATTAATACGTTTGCTCCACTTATACAAGAGCATTCCGCTAGATGTATGTTCTGAAAAAATAAAAATCAATGGAGATCCTCTTAAATCATTATTTGGGATTCCATGTAACATTGTTTTTTTTTTTTTTTTTTTGAAGAGATTATGAGCCTGTTTGGTAGAGGAGTTTGAGTAATGTTGTTTGTATTTTTTTGAAATACGTGTGGATGAAAAAGTGTGTGAAAATGTGTGTAATCTATATCATATCTAAAAGCTGAGACGTTAAATTTAATGTTGCTATACTCATGTTGAGCCACCTCATCAGTCACATTATACTTAAAAAAGAAATTCATTTATGATTTTTCTATTTTATTTTATAAAAAATAATCAAATATAGTTTATGGACAAACCTGTTAATGCACTCCATTACTATTCAACATGTTATCATTCATTTGTTTTAAAAGCAAATATTTGACTATTCAACTATCCAAACTGATTTCAACTTTTCATTTTCTTCTTTCTAATTTCAAGTAATTGTTAAAATTGAATAATTTTTTTTTTTTTTAGTGAATATATGCACATATTTGACTATTCATTAGATGCAAATGTTTGATTATATTCAAGTACCCAAATTGATTTCAAATTTTCGTTTTCTTCTTTCTAATTTCAAGTAATTGTTAAAATTGAATATTTAAACTTTTCATCTTCTTATTCTAATTTTAAAAATAAAATAAATAAATAAAATAAAAATAAAAATAAAAACTCTTCTTCTCTTCCTCCAACTTTTCCCCTCCCTCTTTCCCTCTTTATCTCCCTACTACTCTTTACTTTACCGTTAAACTTCTTTCATCATTTGCTCTTTCTTATATTTTGACTTTTCTTCTCCCTATCTTATTTTGTATAAATTTGATATCATTTACTCCATTCAATCCATATTTTTCTATACAAAAATTGTGAGTAATCTCTCTCTCTCTCTCTCTCTCTCTCTCTCTCTCTCTCTCTCTCTCTCTCTCTCTCTCTCCTCGATTTTTGTTCTTTCTTATAACTCTAATTTGGTTTATGATTTTTTTATTTTGATTTTTTTGTGTTGTATTTTTCAAATTTCCCATCACAAATCACTCTTATAACTTTGGTTGAATTTTGGTTTGGGTTAATATGTAGTTTTTTTTTTTTTTTTAAATAGAAATTTGAGTTTATACATGGCTACGAATTTGAATGTGCCTAACAATGGACTTTCACTAAACAGAGATGTATTTACAATGTTTTTAGCTTCAAATACTTCTTTAGTAATGTGAAATTGAGAAAGAGAAAAGTGTAGGCAAAGGATGTATGGTCTTTTATAATCTCTATGTCTTGAAGAAAGTGGAGGGCCTATTAGTCTCCCTTCTACTAGAATTTTGTATAAAAAACATTTTGCTATAAGTTCCTTGACTTTTTTTATTTTTAATTTGGTCATTTTATTACAAATAATTAGCATCTCCACCATCAAATTTTAGTGAATGTGAACTTTCTTGGTAACTTTTACTTTGCTTAGTTGATCATCTTTACTGAAAATGCCAAAAAGAGAATGAGATAAAATATAATTTACTATAGAGCATCATTAAGCTAATAATGTTTTTTATGTATAGATACTTAGGAATTTTTCTTTTTGCATTTTATTTTATTTTATTTTTTCCACTTTATGATATATGATTTATTGATAATGATCTATTGTATAGTTATCTTTATTTACTTTTTCACTTTAATTTCAATTGTGAGAAAGAAAGAGACATGGATCTATGTTTTGGAGGAAAATGTACCTATAAGAGTTGAATTGCATACATCTGATAAATAAAGATATAATTAGTTACAACTTAGTCTAATAGTTCTCACACTATCAATTAAAAATAATAAAAAATTTATTGTATTATGTTTTCATACGTATCTCTATCATATATATATACCGGACTATACAAAAACTTTCTAATTTAAAATATAATTTCAAATAACACATATTGAACTTTGTGGGGTCCGTGGCCTGATAGCTCCGCCATCATATAGCAGGCCAAGACCCATGCCGAGGATTCGCAGCTATTTCTGAGGAGAAGGGGGGAAGCCTATTCTCCTGGATCCACGCGAGGATACCTTGTCCTCGGCCTGACAAAGGTGATTTTGGGGAGAGGTTAACCCAAAGTAAGCTGTGTCACTATCGCATTGAATGCACTCAACCACCCCCCTGGCCGCATTAATGGGAGGTAACCCCTTGGCAGGATAACGTTGGTTAGAGTGAGCCACTTGAGTGCCGATAAGGCCTCTGATGGGACGGACAACCAGAAGAAAAGCGAATAGACGATCAACAGATGGAAGCAGGAGATAGGAAGATGAAAACTATAAAAGAAGAGCTAGTAAAGCCA
>NW_027069575.1:729918-845787 GCF_002906115.3 Quercus suber
AAAAAAAAAAAAAAAAAAAAGTGAGTAATCTTTGGTCCATTTTTGCATATGGAAAAGCCTTGAATTTCCCCATTCATCGCTGCCCTCCTAATGATAGCATTCAACCCCTCAGGACAAAAGAGAAACAAATAAGGTAAGAGGGGGTCTCCTTGTCTCAAACACCTAGAAGGTTTAATCAAACTTTTTCGCTCGCCATTCACCAAAATGGAGTATGACACAGTTGTGATACACTCCATGATCAATGCCACCCATGACTCTTGGAAACCCATGCTCAAAAGAATTTTTTCTAGAAAAATCGACTCCACCCTATCATAAACCTTGCTCATATCCAATTTGAGAGCCATAAAACCTATCTTTCCCATGCAAGTGGTTTTCATGTGGTGTAAGGACTCAAATGCTATAAGAATGATATCAGTAATCAGTCTATCAGCAATAAAAGCACTTTGAGCTTCTGAGAGAATAGAATTTAGGAAAAGTTTAAAATGATTTGCAATAACCTTACTAACAATCTTATATATCACATTACACAAACTTATAGGTCTAAACTTAGTCACTCTTTCTGGATTTGAAACTTTAGGAATTAGAGTGATAAAGGTACGATTTATAGATTTCAAAAAAAAGAGCCAGAATTTACACTAGACAAGATAGCTTGAGAGACATCCATACCAACCTCAGTCTAGTAGGTTTGATAGAACAACGAAGGCATTCCATCTGGTCCCGGAGCTTTTAAAGGTGCTATTTCTTTAATTGCAAAATCTACCTCCTCCACCGTGTAGGGCCTAGCCAAATCAGCCCTCATCTCTTCAGTCACTACACTCTGAACCCCATCCAAAACTTGTTCCAAGTCATGTGGATTAGAGGAAGTGAACAAATCTGCATAGAAGGCAGTGAGCATACCCAAAAACACATCTTCATCTTCGTGCCATGTACCATCTTCATCCCTTAGTCCCTTTACAAAAATCCTTCTCTTCCTTTAAGTAGCCAAGCCATGAAAGAATTTTGTATTTTGATCTCCACATTTTGACCACTAAAGCTGAGACCTTTGCTACCACATCCTCTCTTCTTTGTTATATAATTCATTCAGTTTTGTTTTCAGCTTTCTCACCTCTTCAATACTACCTGATCTAGCCGACACCTCTTCTGCCTTCCACAACAGCTCCTTAGTCCTTTTAATCTTTTGTAAAACACTCCCAAAATGATTTCTATTCCATGCTTTTAACATCTTCTTACATTTCTCCAGTTTCTTAGTTGCCACAAACGTCGGGCTTCCTTCAATATTGCTTGCCCACGCCTTTGAAATAATCCCATTGCATTCGGGGTCGGTCAGCCACATAGCCTTTGAAATGCCACAACATTTTTTATTTATAAAATGTTGAATTTTTTTTTTTCTGACATGAAACTTCATCAAGGCAGGGTCCTTTGGATCCACTCCTTGAAGTAAATATATTTTTACTAAGCAAAAATTAAAAATTAAAAAATACACCTTATAACAGAAAAATCAATGCTCCAGAATAGAGCAGACAATTACTATACCCAAACAAATACAACCTTATAATACACTACATGACTCCTAATTTATCTTCAAACATAGCAGTTAATGATTGCCAAGGAAGATCCTCGATTGAATGTAAAAAAAAAAAAAAGTTGCCTTATTATTAGCAAGCTGTTATAACTGCATGCCTTCAAATGCTATAGGCTGATTCAATTCCAAACCAACATCCTAAACACACTCATTCACTTCTTTGTTATGATCTTTGCACATGTATATATAATAGACTATCAACAAAGCATCACGAGAACATAATAAGCTTTGTCTTAATAACAATCATGGCAATGTCATTATAAAGACCTCATTAGACCTATCATGATCGCTATCTCCTTAAGATCATAAATCATTGCCTCAATTGTTCAATATTTTTCTTACTCTGCTCCATTTTTCAAGCATAAATCACAAAAATCGGCAGCCCCGCCATTGTGTTTTTTTGTAAAACTTTTTAACAAGGTTTTTTATATTAAAAAAATCCTTTAATAAAAATTTACAAAACCTTTTACCAAAACCTTTTTTTTGTCAAATATTCTTATTTTTTGTAAAACATAATAACTGTAATAAATTATTATAATAATAATAATGTGTGTTTTGATTTTAATTTTCATTTTTGTTTTTGGTTGAGAACTAATGTGATGCGTCTAACTTCATTACTTGCTTGTGCATAAATGAAATTTATGTATACAATAGGTATTTGTAATTTGTGACTCCGGGGTTTTGCCATTCCAAGTTGCCAACATAAAATTATAAGTTAATTCTGATGAGAATAATAAAACTAAGAAAAGGGTAAAATCTGATGTTTAATGTCAAGCTGCATATTCAATGGACTTGCCAAAATCACCGTGCGGTTTTGAAATCGTAGATAGTCTAGACTTAAGAGGGTCAGCACTCAGAAATTCCTAATGTAGTTGTCTTAATAAATTGGTTTGTAATAAGGTTCTTCAGTATATTAGGAATCACCCATTCTCTCTCTCTCTCATGCATCGTTTATGGTATATTTGGATGGAAGGAGAGGGGAGAGAATAGAGGGGATCGAGTAGATGAAATGTAGTTGAAGAGGTGCATGGAGGGAGAGTAGGGAGGAGGTGGTTAGAAATTAGGCTCACCTCTCCTGCAACCTCTCAAGGAGATGGTGCTTTTAACCTGTAGGACTTGAGCATTAGACTTGCCTTTTTATTCAATTCCTACGATGTGCATTTTCTCAAAACTGACCTTTCTGTGGGTGGTTTCCATGAAAAAACAAAAAAAAAAACTAATAATTTTACCTAAAAGGGATATTGTTATACTATCAGTGACTGTCACACAATCTCCATTGAAAGAGAGTATATTTGTGCAAGTTCCCTTTTTACCAAATTGATCAAAGCCCAATACATATGTGAACTCATAAATATGGCAAATTTTCATTTTCATCTTTTGAAAATAATTAAAAAGAACACAAAATATTTAAGCTGGAATTGTAAATATAGTTTTAAATCTCAATTTAGTGTGTTTGGAATTTTGATTTGTTTGATTTGGCAGATATCACAAAATTTATGTGTCTTTGAATTTCTTTTGAATATGAAAACTAAAAGTAATAATTAAAAAGTGAGAGAGAGGAAGAGAGTGTGATGATAATCACACATACTTTCAAGTTTTAAATGTGGATTTTTTTTTTTTTTTTTTTTGTTTAGCCTTTTAAAATATGTATATCAATGCATCAATTGTACATATTGTTTTAAATGTGGACATTTTCTTTTTGGCCTTTTAAAATGTGTATATTATGCATCCATTGTAGTTGTATAAAATAATGAAGGTAAAATGAGTGTAATAGAATTTTTTTTTTTTTTCAAATTTAATGGTGCCATTTTCTTAAACTGTCAGAATTTTACTAAACTATTTACTGAACCTCCTACTCTCTTTCTAAAACGCACTGTGATGAACTTCATGCCATTAAACTGAACCACCTACTCTCTTTCTACTCCCAACACACTATTTCATCATTACAAACAAGTGGATACAAAGTCATAGATATATATAGCTAGCTAACCAGACTCCACTTTCATTAAGAGCTTGTTTTCTTTTCTTTCGTTAACAATGTTATCTTCTTCTTCTCTATCATGTTTTTCCTTTTACTCCTATCATTCCATTTCTTCAAACACAAACACAACATTGTAGCACCAAAAGCTAGCCGTGGCTTCAATATATTCCACTGTAACACAGATCTATATATGCTTTATAAAGAGGAATTCAACCTTACTAAGTCCACTAGTTCTAACTATGATGATCAAAGGACAATGGTCGGCGAACCTTGAGTTCGATCCAAAAGTTTGGGACTAGTGGTCTTAGTAAGGTTGAATTCCTCTATGTAAAGCATAGCTCTGTGGTACAGTGGAATATATTGAAGCCACGGCTACCTTTTGAGCCACAATGGTTGTGTTTGAGTGGGATAAAGTGAAGAAATGGAATGATAGAAGAAGTCTTAATGAAAGTGGAGTCTGGTTAGCTAGCTATATATATAGGACCTTTATATACAAAGAATTCATGTAGTCCTAATTGTGTAATTCTTATTTTAATCCTAGTTACTTTGTATCCAATTGTATTGTAATGATGCAAAAGAATAGGCTCAATTCGTCACTGTATCACATGCATATATGCAGTTGTTTAAGAATTGAGTATAGTGTGTTTGTTTAAGAATTGAGTAATAATGTGTTGGGGAGTAGAAAGAGAGTAGGAGGTTCAGTTTGTAAAAAGCTTATTAAAATTTGGACAGTTCTAAAAAAATGCCACCATTAAAATTTGAAAAAAAAAATTCTATTACACTCATTTTACCTCCATTATTTTATACAATATCTACAAGTGATGCATTAATATACACATTTTAAAAGGCCAAAAAAAAATGTCCACATTTAATACAATATCTACAATTGATGCATTAATATACACATTTTAAAACACCAAAGAAAAAATATCCACAATTTAAACTTCAAAATAGTGTGTGATTATCATTATTCTCTTTTTTTACATTATTTTTTTTAGTTTTCATATTCAAAAGAAATTCAAGACACAGCAAATTTTGTGATGCCTGCTAAATCAGACAATCAGAATTCCAAACACACAATCCCCATGCGTCACAAATTTCAACACCTATTTCTTTACAAAAGCAAATATCAATTGAGTAATTTTAAGATCACAAATTATTCTACAATTTTGTCACAACTCTAATGTAGCAAATTATGAGTGATTAACTATTACTTACACATGAATCTGCTATTTTTTCTTTACTAATTACACTTTGTCATGTCACAATTATGACAAGAAATTGTAAAAAATTTTATGGTACTAGACTTTTTCATACCAATCACACACACAAAAGAACACAATATTTATTTGAAATCTTCTCAACAATTTTTTTTTTTTTTAAAAAAAACTACAAAGCTTTTTGTTTTTATATTAAACCAACCGACCTTAGAATATTCTAATTCAATTAGAATTAGTTAATTCAATCGGTGGGCAGGACCTGGTGAACCCAACATAAGAATCTATTGTCCAATGGGCCGGCCACATATTATATATTTAGGCTTTTTCCATATACTAACTTTTTTTTTTTTTTTTGAGAAACATACTAACTTAAAATTTTAATTGAAATAAATGTATTTATTTTGCATTGCAAATTTTAATTCTTTTATTTATAACCATTGATTTTTAATTTTTAATCTGCTTATCAATTGTTCTAATCATTCCCCTTTTTTTTGCGGGAATTATCTTAAATTTTTATATATAAAATGTTGGAATTTTTTTTTTTTGATAATGTGAAACATCGTCAAGGTAGAATCTTTTGGACCTGCTACTCGAAGTAAATATATTTTTGCTATTAAAAAATTTTACACCTTACAATAGAAAAATCAAGCTTGCAAAATAGAACGAGCTACAAACAAATACAAGGTTAATGTGGATGGGGTTGTTTTTTTCTCTTAAAATGCAACTGGGGTAGGTGTTATTATTCGTGATCATGAAGGCAAGTTCATTGTGGGTTTCAGTAAAAACTTTCTGGTACCATTGGGAGCTATTGAAGTTGAAGTTGAAGCCTTTGAATATTTAGCTTGGACTGAAGAGAGTCCTTATTTTCTTGAACAAGCTTTTCCCCGTGATGCATCAAGGGCTTTATATGAATGAAAGTTCTAGTCTGTTTATCCAAAAAAAAAAACTCTCACATATTGAAAGATTCTAAAAGTTAGGACACTATATCTATCTCACCTAGTTGTGAGTAAATTGCACCTAGAATCTCTTCAAAACAAAGAAATAAAAAAAAATATTTATTATACTAGAAAATTCCCAAAATTAAAAAAACTGATAGGAAAATTGTTTCAAAAGTTCTTCAAATATGTTACATCGAATTATATCATACATCATCAATAAAAACAAATCCAAATACTAACTTAATATTTTAATTGAAATAAATGCATTTATTTTGCATTTCAAGTTTTAATTCTTTTATTTATAACCATTAATATATAATTTTTTTCATATGCTTATCAAATTTTTTTATCATTCCTTTTAGCTAATTATTTAATTTTTGGGTAAACTATAGTGTTAGTGTCAATTTAGTTTTTACCGTTATATTTTGAATGAAAATTGCTGATGTGGTAAATGACTAAAATAAAAAATTAGTTTTCGTTGATGTGACAATAACCTTCTTTTTTTTTTTGGGTCGTTTGTTATATCAATAATTTTCATCCAAGAGATAACAACATAGACTAAAGTAAATAGTCAAGACTCTAAAATGTTAGAAACTAAATTGAAATGTGGTGTAAATGATAGAAACTAAATACGTAATTTACCTTTAATTATTTTTTTTATTATAAAATTTTGGAATTTTGATTCGATGATGTGAAACATATTTTTACTAGTAAAAAAGGTACACCTTACAACAGGAAAATCCAGCTTGCAAAATAGATGGAGCAATTGCTATACCCAAACAAATACAGCCACGGAATACAAGGGGGCCCAAGAGGGCCCAGGCCCGCCTGACCTTTTAAAAATCTCCTTTGCAGTAAGCTATGGCCCCCTCACTAAAGGAGAGTGTGAATTTGCACAGTAAATGCAGATGTATGTGCTCTGAAAACCAAATATAGGCCCAAAGTGCTACTTTTACATCGTGGATGGCATGGCATTCATGGTTCCACACCCATGAGTCTATCAAGCATTTATTTATGACAGGGCATGAGCCCACAAGAAGGGACCTTTGGAGTTATTAGATCATTCTCATCAAAAGTGTTAAAAATGATAAATATTATTTTTTAGTATTTTTAGCACCTTAAATCATAAAAACCCATCTTTATTAGAGCATCAACAGCAGATAGGAGGAATGCCAAATCTAAGCCCATTTTACCATTCAAGCCCAAAAGTTCCACTCCATTAGATGTTGTAAAATGTAACTATTGCACAAAAAAAAAAAAAAAAATACAATTATATTACAGTGCAATTCTAAATGTAGAATCACACTATAGCTCAATGGTAAAAATAAAAATTGTTTTTTAATCGGTTTGGTCTTCTCTCTCCTCTCTCATTATTTCATAATTTTCATTATCTTTCTCTCTCTTTCTTTCTGCTCTCTCTTCTTCAACGACATGGAGGCAACGGCATGGAGGCTCGATCAGCTTCTGTGGTGGAGGCGTGGAGGTCGTGAGTTTGTTCATGGGTTTCAATGGGTTTGTTCATGGGTTTCCGGCGTTTAGGTTGGATTTGGGTGGCGTTTGGGTGGTTGGATTGAGGTTCGGTGGTTGTGATTTTTCCCAATGGGTTGGGGCATTTGTTCCGATGGGTTTGATGGTCGGTTTCGGTGTTTGCTAGGTTTGTTTGGTAGTGGGTTTCGGTGAAGATGATGAAGATCGGCGAGTGATTTGTTCCGATGGGATTTGTTTTAGCAAGTGATTTGCTATGAATTTTGGATTTTGATTTTGATTTTGATTTTTTATTTTGATTTGGATCGGAGATCAACGAGTGATTTGCTATGGATTTTGGATTTTGATTTTGGCTAGATTTTGCTCAGTGGAGGTGGGTGATGTGACTAAGAAGCTGGACGGTGGTGGTGGGTGGTTGACAGAGGAAGAGAAATAGAGATCAGAGAGAGAAGTGAGAAATATTTTTATATTATTTTAATGTGTAGTATGGTAAAATAAAAGTTGGGATGTTGGGTATATTGTAAAATGGTATTGTATAATTGATAAAGTGGTTTTTTAAGATAGTAAAATAGGATAGGATGTCATGATCCATTGTGGATGCTCTTAAAGGTGTCAAATTTAAAAAAATTTGGCAACTTGCTATAGTGAGATTCTATAACTAACACCTTACTGTAGCAAGGTGCTACTATATTTTATTATTTTCTTCCATTTTTTGTTCACTATCTCTCCTGTGCTCTCCGTCTCTTCTCTCTGTCACTTTCTCTCTACCCCTCTGTTTCCCTTTCTCTATGTCTGATTGCCTCTTGAGTTTGTGGGTCTCTGTAATGCTAGGTATGGCTGGGCTGTAGTAGTTTTTCGTGGATCATGGGTCTCTGCAGTAGGAAGGCCAACGACTACACGGACTCTATACCAACAAGAATTTTCACATCTCTATTATCATCTTCCTCATGAAGGGTTGATTTCAGTGTAGCTAGGCTAGGTTGCAGTGGCTGGGCTGCAATGGGTTTTGTGATTTGATATCAGTGAGTTTTAATTTTGTTGGGTTTTGATTGATTTTGGTGGGATTTGATTTTTGTGGTTGGGTTCGTGGGTTGATCAAAGTGGCGTTGGGTGCTAGTTGTGGATGGGTATGGGTTATGGTGTTGGTGGCTAGTGGTGGATTGATTTTGGGTAAGGGTTCACGGTGATGGAAGGTGGGTGGGTGAGTGGGTTTTGGTTGATGGTGGTTGTGGCTAGTGGTGGGTTGATTTTGGGTTGGGGTTTATGGTGGTGGCAGGTGGGTGGGGGAGTGGGTTTTGGTTTATGGTGGTTGATGGTGGTTGGGGTTGAGGTTGTGGGTGGTGGTGGCTGTGGTGGCTGTGGCTGTGGTTGTGGCAACCGTGGCTATGGCTGTGGCTGTGGGCAGTGACAGTAGATTTGTGGGTAGTGGAAGAGATGGGATTGAAAATAAAAAATAATATTTTAATGAAGTGGTAAAAAATATAAAACCTTTGATGTAAAATGAATTGTAAAGTGAGTTGTTAATATTGATAAAGTGACTTTTTGAGATACTAAATGCTAAAAATTTTGAAAGCTTTGATGTGAATGCTTTTACCCTGAGATACACTAACACAATTTAAGAGTTTACATAAATAAAATAAAAAGTAAATTGTCTAATTCAAGGTAAGAATTTTTTTTTTTTTTTTTTACGTAACCACTTCTTAAAAAAATTTACATCAAATTATCTATTTTATATTAAATTTCCTTTAAATATTATCTCTTGATCAATTTTTATTACTCTCTCAAATCATCTCTCTCATTCAGTATATGAGTAAAGAAGTATTAAAACATAGAGTTGCATATGAATAGTAATTATATATATATTTACAAGATTACTGTAACTTATCTTATTTTACACAAGTTTACATAGATTGATGTCGGTGATTTTTGGAATATGGTATGCAAATTTTTGGAGAAAAAACACACCAAAAACTCAATCCAACAACTTCGCTAAAAGCAAAACTTTTCCAAAATTTTTTTAAAGTTGCTATAGTTGTTCTCTTTGGAGCATCTCCAATAAACTCTCTAAAGCCTTATTTGGAGAGCAAACACATAAAAATCAAGCTCCAACAGTCTTTCCATCTCTATTTTTTTTTTTTTTTTTTTTAGATTTGCTATAGTAGATCTCTTCAGCTGGAGAGCACTGTAGCAATTATTGTAGCTACTCTAAAAATATTTCACTCTTAAAATAATCACTGGTTGAATAAAATAATGATTCTTTCTCTCTCATCACTTTTCTCTTTCGTTCTTCACTCTCTCTTACTTCTCTATCTCAACAGTTACAAACTAAAACATATCACAATCGAAACAAAAATACAAAACCCAATCAAAAGATTTGAAACACAAAAACAATCTTTCTCATAAGCCTAATGAAATCCGAACAATAAAAGCAAAAAACCACATTTTGTCGGCAGTAGGGAGGAGGACTGTTGTGGAGGTGGAGCAAATTAGTTGTAGAGAAAGACCCATCTGTACTGCACGAACTACACGCTCATCACAGTCCTCATCCTCTTCCTCAGCCTCCTTTGGCACCCGATCTCCATGATTGTCTTCCTCGCCATCTTTGTTGCTTGGTCTTCCTCTCTTTCTCTCTCTCTCAACTTTCTTTTTTTTTTTGTTGAAATCCTCTCTCTGTTTGAGTCTTTGAGTTTGAGATGAAGATATTTTTTATTCTTTGACTTTCGGTATGTGGTGGAGAATTGGTTTGTAATGATAGTGGAGTGTGTGTGGTGGAAACAATGGTTTGTAAAAAGTGGTATGTACATGCATGGTGAAAAATTGGGCTAATGATAATTACAAAAAAGTTATGATCAGATATATATATATATATATATATTAGGGATGTTATGTCTATAATATTTTCACAATAAATCCTAAATAGTAAGTTGTTATTGGTTGTTATGAATAGGCAAAAAAGTAATTTAAGTTATGATTCAAATTAGAACCAATAAGAACTTACCATATGTGATTTGTTATGAAAATATTGTAGACATATCACTTTTTTTTTTTCATTTTAGAAAAATTTTAAAAAAAATAACTTGTGATAAGTTAGTGAATAATAATGAATAAATAAAAACTAACAACTCATGACTATATTATTTGTTATCTCAAGTGCTTCAAGAGTACCATTGAAAAAAAAAAAAGACCAACCACAATGTTAAAATTTTTACCCGTTGAGAGTTAGAAAATATAGTTGGGAATAAATAAATAAATAAAAAAAGATTAAAGAAAGAATAAAAAATGAATGAAGAAATAATATTTAAATGAAATAGAGAAAAGATAGAGAGTCTGTTAGAAAGTGTATTTGAAAAAGTAAGTAGGTAAAAGATAAATGTAACTGTTCACTCTCTAAACAGTACAAAAATTTGGAGAGTCTGCTGGAGATGCTCTTATCTAGAAAAGATTGTAGCAACTCCAAATGAATTTTTCTACTTAAAAAAAAATCATACAACTCAATAAAAAACTATTCTTTCTCTCTCCTCTCACCACGGCTACAAATATTCACAACGGCTACAAACACAACAATCCTTTCTCTCAAACATCTCTAAACTCAAGCATAATCAAAATACAAACTCAAAAACACAAGCTTAAAATTAATCAAATCATAACAATAAAAGCAAAAGAAAAAAAGACACAAGCCATCTAACCCATCTGGGCTGCATTAGGGAGGAAGACGAGTGGCAGTGGCAGAGCAAAAGGTGCAGCCTGGCACAGTGATCGCCGATTCTTTGTCGGCCTGTGTCCTTCGACCAACGGTGGAGCAAGCAAGATCTCTCGCTTGTTCTTTCTATCTCTACCTCTTTTTCTGTTTCTTATCACAGAGAGAGCTAAAAAATGTTCTAAAATCAAGTAGAAAAAGAAAAAAAAAGTAGAGAGAGAGAGAGAGAGAGAGAGAGAGAGAGAGAGAGAGAGAGAGAGAGAGAGAGAGNGCAACTCCAAATGAATTTTTCTACTTAAAAAAATCATACAACTCAATAAAAAACAATTCTTTCTCTCTCCTCTCACCATGGCTACAAACATTCACAATGGCTACAAACACAACAATCATTTCTCTCAAACATCTCTAAACTCAAGCATAATCAAAATACAAACTCAAAAACACAGGCTAAAAATTAATCAAATCATAACAATAAAAAAAAAAAAAAAAAAAAAAAAACACAAGTCATCTAACCCATCTGGGCTGCGTTGGGGAGGAAGACGAGCGGTTGTGGCAAAGCAGAAGGCGCGGCTTGGCACAGTGATCGCCGATTCTTCGACAACTTGTGTCCTTTGATCAACGGTGGAGCAAGCAAAATCTCTCACTTGTTCTTTCTCTCTCTACCTCTTTCTCTGTTTCTTATCACAGAGAGAGCTAAAAAATGTTCTGAAATCAAGTAGAAAAAGAAGCTGGAGAAAGAAAGAGAGAGAGAGAGGTTTTGGAATCAAGTAGAAAAAGAAAAAGTAGAGAAAAAAAGGGGAGGATGGAGATAGGAGTGGGTATATGTGTGTGGTGGAGAAAAAGAAAGAGAAAAAAGAAAAGAAACGAATGGATGAAAGAAAGGAAAAATAATATAAAGAATAAGAAATGACTATTCAAAAATGCTACCACAATATTTTCACAATAAATCTTAAGTAACATATTGTTATTAGCTAATATTGGTGAGTAAAAAAATAATTTCAATGGTAAGTTCAAATTGAAACTAGTAACAACTTTCTATATAAGATTTTGTTATGATTCTTGTCAGATGTAACACTTTTTGTTAAAAAATATAATTGTTGAGAATGAATAAAGGAAGAATAAATAAAGATTAAAAAAGAATAAAGAATGAATGAAGAAATAATATTTAAATGAGATTGAGAAATGATAGAAAATCTGTTGAAATGTGTATTTAAAAAAGTGGATAGGTAAAAGGTAAATATCATTGTTCATTGTCCAAACAGTATAAAAATTTAGACAAACTACTAGAGCTGCTCTTCTACTATTATACATAGATTGATATGAGTGCTCTAATGCCCTTAGTCATAAAAACATGTAGAAAATTTAACAAAAATGAAAGCTTGTTTAATTCTCATTTTATAATACTTTGAACCCCAAAATATTTTAAGTACCAATATATTTAAGAGAGTGAAATTTTAACTAGACTAGAGCCAGTCCAATCAATTTAGAGAGCAAATAAAGTAATTAGAATAGATACCCATTATTTTATCAAAAAAAAGGAAAGAAAAGAATAGATAAACATTAATTTTGAGTATGCATTAATTTTTTTTTTTTTCATATTTCGCCCCCCTCCCCCCTCTCAATCTTTTTTTTTTTTTTTTTTTGAGAGAGAGAGAGAGAGTCCCCCTCTCAATCTAATTCCTAGGTCCATCCCTGCAATGCAAACCAGCATCCCAAACATTGATATCTACTTCTTTGTTTTATTTTGGTCTTTACACATGTACGTACCCGATGCTAGCAGACTATTTTGACAAAGCATCACAGGAACAAAATAATATCGGCTTAATAATCATGGCAATGTGATTACAAAGACTTCATTAGACCTGACCTAATCGTTTCACCTTAAGGTCATATATCATCGCCTTATTTGTTCAATATTTTACCTACTATGCTCCTTTTTTCAAGCAAAAATCAACAAGATCGGCTGCCCAACTATTTTGTATTTTAGTAAAATGTTCTACCAATGTTGTTTTTTTTTTTTTTAAGAAAAAAAAAAACTTTTATAAAAATTTACAAAGCCTTTTTTTTCTTTTTTTCTTTTTTTTGTCAAAGATTCATTTTGGTCTAAATTTCATTTTGCAACTTTTTCGTAAAACATAATAATTGTAATAAATTAGAATAATAATGTGGGTTTTAAAGTAAAAACGACGTAGCCTTATTATTAGCCGGTAAATACAAATACAACTAACATCATAACCTTTATCAAAATCTTTATCGAAAACTTGCCAGAGACTGAGTCAGAGACACCCAGACAGAAAGATAGAACAACAAAAGTATTTAGTAAATATACCTTCGAGAACAAAAATGGCACTTCGTCTTTATCAAAAACTTCGACACCCATTTGTCCCTCCGAGTAATCTTTCCATTAAAGCCACTCCAACTCGCAGATTCTCTGTTCACAACTCTATCACTATGCCACAATCCGACCACTCACGCAAGGTTCTCCTCAGATACCCTCTCTTTTTTCTTTTTTTTTTTCTCTACTATCTTTTCATGCTTTTTAACTTTCCATTGTGAACTTTAGCTTTCAGTACTGTATATTTTACTGAGAACTTTAGCTTTTATGTCTCTGAATATGTTATACTTGTAACCCCACATGCCAATGCTTCATTTAGTGACACAGAAGACGCAGGGATAGAAATTCTGAATCATAAAGTGTGAACAATTTTTCCCAGAAACCAAAAAATGTTACAAGCATGCTAGAGATTCCTTTTTAAAAGTTTTTGAAGGAACCAAATGGATGAACTGCCTAATGGGTGCTTAAGAAATGTGCTGAAAGTAAAGTGTTATTAGTCCAAGTTGAATTTTTTGTTTATCTAGGTCCCAAGAAAGGAAAATTTTCATTCAACTAACCCATCACAAGTTCACAATCATATAGAGCTTGGAAATATAAGGAATGATAAATGCAAAAGTGCAAAACTTGGTATGGTTTCTTAGGTGCTGCACCTTAGGTTTCTCAATTGAATTCAACCATATTGTTGTATTGACAAATACAACAAAAGCAATATTATCTTTTTTGAGGACATTTAAATTCAACAATGTGGTTCATTGGTCAATGCAACCACATGATTGAATTTAATTGGGGAACCACACCGAAAGAATTGTACCTAAGTTTTACCCAAGAAAAATATAGGAACCCATTTTCTTTTATGGGTATTTTACTGCTATTCTGTTGACTGAGAGGACTAATGGAGGGTGAAACTGAGTGGAGCCTAAAACTAGTTAATTGCATTAGTGTGTTTACATTTTCTGATATTGCACCGTGTTTGATTGTTTCTGCATATCAAATAAAATAAAATGATGGTGAAATTTTTTATAAAATATGTTTTCTAATATGCAGCTAGTTTTGGAGGTTAAAGAGAGGCTTGAAAAAGAGTACCCTAGTCTCCCTATAGGCAAAAATGGAAGAGATGACGAAGATATGATCCTATGGTTTCTCAAGGACCGGAGGTTTTCCATCGAAGATGCTATTGCAAAATTGACTAAAGCCATTGTATCCTCAAAAACCTTGCAAAATTCTTAAGTTTAACATATGTTTACATTTGTGTGCGCATGCATAGGTGTTTCAATTTGAATTTTATTCAACTATTTTGGTTTTTGAAAAAGTTCAAACTCCTTGGCAAATGGAGTCTGAAAATAATTGCAAGACATTCAAGGAGACAGTTGTTTTAGAAAAATGCACTTTAAATTGTTTGGATTTTCAAGATTATTTTGTGAATTTTTTTCTCCAAAACATCCCTAGTTGTTGCTTAAAAAATTGAATTGTTCTTTTTTTAAATGTGGCCTTTAAGTTTACATTGGAAGATTTGTTTGAGTTAAAGAATGAAAAACCATGGATATTTTGATGAACTTTTATTTTCTCTTTTCAATTTTCTGTTCTACCCTTACAAGAAATGGCGTCAAGAATTCAAGGTGTCTGAATTGTCTGAAGAGTCAGTGAAAAATGTAGCTCAAACTGGAAAGGGCTATGTGCATGATTTTCTTGATGTCAATGACAGACCCGTGCTTATAGTAGTGGCATCCAAGCATTTTCCTGGAGTAAGTCTAAAACTTGAAGTACCACTCTCTTAATCTGCAAATATTGGCTTTGAAAGAATTTTTATTTTATTTTTTTTATTTTATGTTTATCTTGAAAATTTGAATATAGTCATTGACCCTACAATCTATGTTTTTGTCATGGAGTATAAACTTTTTTGTGGTATGACGAGGTAGACTTTCTGAGAATACATATTTGCAACTCTAGAGGAGTGTCTCTATATCCATGATCCCACAGTTATAAACTATTCATGGCATGCTTTCTATGCTTGATTTACTACAAGAACATAAGTCATTGTCGAAACAAGTAACTTCAGGGATGGCCAGTCCAAATGGGAGAATGAAGAGTATCTGAGAATATGTTTGTGTATGAATTTCTCATAGAATATTTTTGCCTTTTTTTAGATCAGTTAACGTCACTTAAACCCCCTTCCTCTAAATTTTCTTTAGTCTATTGCAAATTATAGTGACTTTTTAAACAAAACTAAGGATCACCATATGTGCTATTGTTCTATTTATACATAGTATTTTGAAGGCAAGAAAATATTGTTAGAACTACTAACTCTAATTATAAATCTTTGATGATCGATTTTATTTCTGGCATGGGTTTTAGTTTCTAGTCATAAACATTAAATCATTTACTTATAGATGCAGGATCCTGTAGAGGATGAGAAGCTCTGTGTGTTTCTGATTGAGAAAGCATTGGCTAAGCTTCCAGCTGGGAAAGAAGAAATTCTCGGAATATTTGATCTTCGGGGCTTTGGCACCCAGAATGCAGATATTAAGTTTTTGACTTTTTTGGTAATTTTTATGCAAATCTTCGGGGCTTTGGCACCCAGAATGCAGATATTAGGTTTTTGACTTTTTTGGTAATTTTTATGCAATAGCTGCCGATTATGTTCTAGATGGGTAATTGAACTTGAATACATGTGATGTTTCTCTTGCGGAAATTACACTATCAAATGAGTTATATATCACAATAAAAAAAAAAAAGAATAAAAAGCATCCATTGCATCTGATGAGTTCTTTTTCATTTATTCTTAATACTTTTTGTGAACAAGTGTAGAGATGTATCTCCATGTATTCTTCCAAATTCCTTAAGTTGCTGTTTGTTGTCAATTTTCTATAATTTGTCCTTGTACTCATACTACTGCAACTGTTACCGGTTTTGCTTGCAATGAATCTATTGTTGAGAGTTGAGGTGATGATTTAAGAATTACTTCAAAGCCATGGCATTGAATGATTTTTTTAAATGGTAAAAGGAAAATCCTGGTTCATTTTGTATTTATTTGACATTGACTATTCTACTACTCAATGCTGCTGCTCAAACATCTACTTGATCAGTTCCAATGTCAAAATCAAAAGGAAATAATCACTTTTACTTTTTATTTTGTTTTTAAACGTGAAATCACATACATGTTTTGTGTTTATTCATCGCTCTTCTTTTTTTTGGCAGTTTGAGTTGTGTTACTATTACTATCCAAAGCGATTGGGCCAAGTCCTCTTTGTGGAAGCTCCATTTGTGTTTAAGCCAATCTGGCAGTTTGCCAAGCCCATGATGAAATCATATGCTTCTCTGGTATGGATTTCTTGTGCACTTGTCGTTTCCAAGGGACGTAGATATCCTTTGTAAGTTTATGTTTGAAATATATAGTCTCAAGAGGAACTCTTATGCTGCATTACAGAGTTGGATACTCACCAACTTATCTTTGGTTCTTGAATTCTGAGGCTGCTATCAGATGGCCTTTTTGGCAGTGGGTTTAGCACCTCTTCAAATTTTTATTCTCCATTTTTCTTTTTCAAGCTTCTAGAATGAGACCTGGACATCAAATCACTGAATTTGAACTTGATCTGAAGCATAACTTTCAGATGAATAATCATGGTGCTGTTTTGTACTTCATTCTGCCCTCCTGCTCTTGTTTATTTATTGTTGCATTATTTCATATATGTATTTGTTTTTGTAGGTGAGATTTTGCTCAGTGGATATTGTCAGGAAGGAATATTTTACAGAAGCAACATTGCCTGCTAGCTTTAGAGACTGAAATGGCTTATTAAAATACAAATTTTTAGTTGTGCGTTTCATGATTTGGTGGGTAAAAGAATGATGCATTTAATTACGCAACTTCAATCTTATTTTGCTGCATTTGCTGTGCAATACTCCTCTTAAAATGAAGCAAACAATGAACCGTAAAAAGGAGGGATAGTATTGATCTTGCCAAACCACAGTTTTTGGAGGGCTGATTTGAATAAGGTCTAACAATTTGTGCATAAGTGGCCATTCCCAAATCCCAACCCATTTAGTTGGGAATTATTGCACCAATGAACAGTCCCTTGCTTTGATACGCGTATTTGTTACAATCTCTCATTTTGATAACCCTTTGCTGAACTATTTGTTTGTTTTACACTTTATATGCAGGAATTTGAGAAGAACTGCAGTGGAGATGGTTCACAACTTGTTCAGGATGACTGGGATTTTACAGGTTGAACTTATTCAATTCTTCCTAGTCCTGCACTTCAATAGAATATTGTTAAGCCAATATGACAGAAAAATACCTTTCTTGAAGATTTGTGCTAGGTAGGACAAAAGAACTGATCTTGACCTCTTTATTTTTTTAATAAAAATTGTATTAAATAGGAGAAAGGATTAGAGGTCTGAGATGAAAATAGGCTCAAATCTATTACTAGAAAAGGCTTATTAAGCCAAATTGTGGACTGCCAAGCATTTCTATCTCCAATATATAAATTCCAACAACAAAACTGCTTAAGAGCATTCACTAACGATGCTATGGTCCAATTCAACACCTCGGTTGCATTTTTCAGAGAGTTCTGAACATTCAATACCTCTCCTGCAAGGATGATGTTTGGCAAAGTTCTGTTGAGCAACACGCGAAATAGCAAAAAATGCGGCTTTAGCCTTGCACCATAAAGCTTCCTAATTTCTGTATTCAACTGGTTCAGGCTTGAGCTGAAATTCAATTTCATCCATCCTAATGTAGGAGCTAGGAACCCATTTACTAGGAGAGGATTGCTTTGAGTAAATCTACATTCATGCTTTGATATGGACAAGATAAATTCGATTCACCTCCACCACAATTGTGTCTGACCTTCCTGCCATCCCATGATGCAAGCAATGCCCTCATCAAGTTTCAGATGCTTGCTTGGGTATAAAATACATATGATCCATAAGTTACTGAGGTAACGTCAACCAAAGCAGCTAACAAGTAACAGCCATGTATGATTGAATTTGATATATGTTTCATCAACATGTGCAAGTCATTCTCAAATTTGGTATCAAATTTGTTTACCAAAATGAGTAGTTAATATTTTTTAGGGTAACATCACTTGAGTCCAAAAATTTTAAAACTGACCATTTGAATTCTGAACTCAACTTGGATCTTACACTGTTATTCATTTTTCTCATCTCTCTCACCATGATTAGAGATTAAGTTGATCAGTTTTAAAAAGTCTTAACTCAACTAACATTGGCCCAACCTTCAAGAATGCTAAATGTATTTTAACATATTTTTAAAATATAATATGAGTTAAGTTAAACTCTTTAATCCATATTTTCAAATTCTGTCAAAGCTTTAAAGAGTTAGGGCCCGTTTGGTTTGATTTTTAAACAATATTTTTTAGTTTTTAACAGCATTTCACGTATTTCAACACACTTTTTTACTCACACGTATTTTAAAAAAAAAACAATTTCAACTCACAACCCCCTGACAAATGTGAATGTCTAGTACAAATGAAGTGTGTTTTGAAATTGGACATCTTAAAAGGGTCAAGATTTAAAGAAAAATTACTATTCTCAATTAACTCGAAACAATATCAATTTAAATATGGTTATTACTTATTATTAACCTCAACCTGGAGGATATATAAGTTATGATTATTATAATATTATTTTTCAACATTCTGACACGTAACTCATGGAATATCTACTACACAGACGCAAATTGACAATTTAATCCACTACACTTCGCATCACAACGTTAATCATACATGTACATAACTGTAAATTGACAATTTCGTCCTACGTTGTCATTCTCTCTCACAAAATCCACTCTTGATTCGTCCCAGTTCCTCTCCAAAAAGTCAGAGACACCTTGTGTGTGGGTGTGAGAGAGAGAGAGAGAGAGAGAGGAGAGATGGAGAATCCAAGGATGCTATCACTGGTTCTTTGTTTTGGATTTCTGAGTCTTTGCCAAGCGATCGAATCGCCACAGTACACTGTGGTTCACTCGGAATCGGACTTCGAGATCAGACTCTACAGACAGTCCACGTGGATGTCTGCTCCAGCTAAAGACCTCTCCTTTGAGAAAGCCACCAAATTTGGTTTCCACAGGTGCTACTACTTTTTCTTAAACCATGTTGATTTTGAGTAATCTTAGGTACCCTTTTCTTTGTTTGATGAGAAAGTGAAGGAAAACAAAACAGGAATCTAAAGAAAAGTTTTGGGCTTTTCTTTTTTTTTTGGGGTCTCTTTTTCTGTTTTGTATTTTGGGGTCAACAGCTTATGTAATATGTTCAGTTTAGTCTGATACATTTGACTGGTATAATCGAGGTGAAATTTCCACTTTCTGTTTGGTTGCTGAGAAATTATAGGATAAATGAAATAATTTGATCCTTGGTTTCTTGTCTGATAAGGTTTAAAATTTCAGGGACCCCATCAAAATAAGTCATGTTAATTCACAATTTAGTTTAGCTTTGCTCTTATTCGGTTTTCTTAGGAACCAAACTAGTAGTTGTTAGAAAATCAGGGTTTCGGTCCATGGACCGGACCGTACAGTAGGTATATATAATTTTTGAACCTTTAATTATCTGAAACTAAAGTAAGCCAAATGAGATGGTTTTTGAAAGGAGACGAAATAATTGTGACAACATCCTTTTTTTCATTTTTTGGGAGAATTAGTGACAACATCCTGTTTAATGATAACTACTGGCAGCATTTTAATTATCATGGTGCCTATTACCATAATCAATACTAAGGCTAGACAGAGCATTCCCTAGTTATACCAATATCGACATCACATCAAAATGATCAAAACGTGTGTTAATAGAGAACGTGTGGTTTGCCAATAAGCTCGGGCTTAAATGGCACTTCCTCCTCCCACAAGAATGGGTGGAGAGTATGAGGCCATGGGACAAAACTTGAAAACCAACTTATTGACCTTTTGTTTTTAACACAGCGCATCTATCATGTCCTGTTACTGCAATTACTATGACAGTACAAGATGTCTATAAGCATTTTTTTAATCCGTTTATAGGTATAGTGTAAATGCCCATTCTGGATCCACATTTCATTCTAAATTTTTGTAAAATCCTTTGTGTACTCTTTTTTTTATTAAAAATAAATTCCAGAGCTTTTCATTTTGCTAAGATTTTGTTGTTGTTAATCTCACAGATTGTTCCAGTATATCCAAGGTGCCAATCTGAATTTCTCTCGGGTTGCAATGACAGCTCCTGTCCTGACAAGCATAGTCCCAGAAGCTGGCCCTCTACACTCATCAGCCTACGTTGTCCGTTTTTACTTGCCCGTGAAGTTCCAAGCTAGCCCTCCACTCCCACTTCCAGAGCTGAACCTGAAACCCTATGCGTGGGACAGTCAGTGTATTGCTGTTAGGAAATTCTCTGGATTTGCTAGGGACAGCAACATTGTTAAAGAGGCAGAGAAACTTGCCATTAGCTTGAGCAGGTCTCCATGGGCAAATGCAACTTCTTCAGAAAGTAGTTATGCCTACTCGATTGCACAGTACAATTCTCCATTCCAGTTTATTGGGCGTGTAAATGAGGTTTGGGTGGAGGTTGATGCATCAGAATTTGATGGCTGTAAATCCAGTGGAGTAGCAACATACTAGACTGTGGCAGGGTTGGGCATGACTGCAATTTTCTGCATTATGTGCTTGGAGCTACTGATACATAAATTACTGTGTTTTGAATTCCCCATATCTGTAAATTTGTGTTCCCAAAAATAACCCTGTATGTGCATATATATGATTTTAATTAATATGTAAAAATATGGTAAATAAAATTTATGTATACGATAGTTATCTGTAATTTGTGACTCCGGGCTTTAGCAACGCCAAGTTGCCAACAGAAAATTATTAGCTACTTCTGTGAGGTTAATATAAATAAGAAAAGGGTAAAGTCTGATGACCAATGTCAAGCTGCATTATTCTCAATGGGCTTGCCAAAAATCACCATGCGGTTTTGAAATCTTAGCTAGTCCAGACTCAAGAGGGTAGCACTTAGAAATTCCTAATGCAGTTGTCCTGGTTTGTAATCTCTCTCTCTCTCTCTCTCTCTCATGTGTCCTTTCTGATAAGCCCTTTCCCGGGGTCTCTCTCTCCCTCTATCCAAACATAGGATTAAAAGTAATTGGGATATAATGAGAGACCAAAATATTGTTAGTTAATTAAGCACTCAATTTTTAAATGTGTGTTTGACAACTGATTAAAGCTAATTTTTTGCTTAAATTATCAACTGTTTACAGGTTTTACACAACTTTTTGTCTTATATTTATTTCAAATAATTTAACTTTTAGCTTTTTGAAAATAAACTAACTTTTAGCTTTTTGTCTCACATTATGCAAATAAGTTACGAAAATAAACAATTCCCAAACAAAAATAAACAAGAAGTTATATCAAAAGTATTGAGTGAATGTTGAATTTCAATAGGTTAGTCTAGTTTTTAGTAATCTATGTGATCGTGAATTCAAGTCTCTTAGCCTTAGCTAACACCTTAGGGCCACATTCAAGTCTTTTAGCCCTAGATAACACCTTAGGGACATGTTCGCAAAATTCCACCTTATAACCCATATGGAAATAAAATGCTAGAAGTGAGTGATTGCCTATTGCTTTATTGTTATTGAAATCAATTATTCTCGAGTGTAGTTAGTTCCTTCATGTTTTTCACTGGCACATAGATCATGCTTCTAAGCCTAGTCAATATAATGCCTCTAGCTTAAAAAGTATCACGTAGCACTACTGTGCAAGTGTCAGCGCCCATGGGTTGCAGACATTGCAATGTACCCCGTAACAAAAGTTTTTTTTCCCTATGCATTATGGTGCATTAGTATGGTCATATAGTGAGACAGGGCTGTTTTAAGCAAAATTCTCAGGGCTTACACGTATTGACGTATATTAAGTATAAATTTTTGTTGTAAACAAAGATAATTTAAGAGAATTATCATGGAAGGAGATGCACTGAATATCATTGAGCCATTGAGAAACAAGAAATAAAATAGCTGTCTTTCATTGGAGAATTAAAGCAGTCTTGGAGGATGTCTTGTTCCTCGTCAAATCTTTTGATAACGTATCATTTTCTTTTATATGTAAAGAAAGAAACCTTACTATCCACCTTCTAGCCTGGTGGGCTGCTCTTTTGAATTGAATTGGGCCAGTTCCCATCTCTAACTTGTCGTTGTTGTTAGCTCAGGCTTTAGATAGAGATGGTCATAGGCACTTTCTTGATTGTATATCTTTTGTTTCTTCTTACAAATGAAGTATTTATTCAGCCAAAAAAAAAAAGTCCTTAGGGCTAAGAACTGCAAGATTAACATGTTATCTTGATCGAGCTTGGGAATAGGGACCAGTTTCCAACTTCTAAAATTAGATCTAAAGTGAGCTCCAGCCCAGGTTCAGAAATTGGCACAATATTCCCACTCACATAAGGTCAAGTGACAGGATAGAATCGCTGCAGACAATTTCCAATGCTGAATGTGCAACTAATTTCAAACCACACAACAAAATTGGTTTTTATAATCAGAACATTTTCTAACAAATCCATCCTAAAAGAATAAATGAATTGTGGTTGTATAAGAACAATAAAACAGTGAACACATTGACCAGACTCCATTTATACTTTGTGCATGCATCCACATATTAGTTAGGTCGGCGTTTTGGATGAGCAACATACGATGGCAGAGACACCCCAGCAGCAGCACTATTCCTGCTTGGCATAGGCAGCTTGATTTGGCAACAATAAATGATAAATAGAAGGCATAGAAGTAAAACAAACAGAACAACGGGAGAGGACACGATCCCCATATTCGTTAAGGTAGAAATACTAGTCTCAGTTTTGGTAGTTCTGAACAATAATTGTTCACCTTCAACCAATGCAGCTCCTAATGTCCAAGAAACATCCCCTGGGCCAAATATTATCTCTTTATCACTAAGACAAAGAGAATCCTCAATGAGAGATGCCATATAAGGTACATGGAAACAATATTGTCCAGCATATTTTTGGTTCCTGGAAATACTGCTCAAGTTAGCCCATGATCTTGAGCATAACTGCTGACCTTCCTCCCAAATCTTTGTAAAGTCAGCTCTTGGATTCAGATTTAACGTGTTGTAAACAGCATAAAATCCAGATAAAGCATGAAAGCGTGCAGAGGAGTAAGCGGCAGCTGTCAAATTAATAAAGTCACCGCCTGCATATCACAAGTGGTACTTAAAAGGTGAATTCTTACTACAAATCCCTTTATGAAAAGAACTGAACAACTGTATAAGAGACATAGTGCATAAAGGAAAACTGATGCTCCTTTCTAGTCATTGATATTAGAAACTGCCATCTATTATCATAAGAAATAATATTTGGAAAATGCCAAATTAACATTGTAAATAATAATATACTTATAAACGAAGGTAGCTTTATGTCTCAACTTCACCAAACATGTGATGCCTTGGAAGCTGTCCTATCATGAGTAACAACTAAGTTGCTATGACCATGAAAATAGTAATCATTGAGCAAAAGAATTTCAGATGGCTTATCCCATCCTTTGCTTAGAGTTTAATTCTTATAAACCAAAGTGACCTATCAAAAAATTTTCTTATAAACCAATGTGCATAATCCTTCATTTGGTGAATAGCTTAAACCTATTATTCTCAATACTTAATACATCTCAAGAAATATGATGTTTTAAGTATTTACTTTGAAGACACTGAAAATCTATTGAATTCCTAAGGCTATCAGAAGAAAATTCAGAATCATAGCAAGACCAAATTAGTAAACTCCAAAACATGGATATCAGATCTTTATTTTTATTATTATTATTTTTTTTTTCTGTTGATAAGTCACATGGATCAGTATATGTCAAGAATAAACACTTTTTCGACCAGAGTACTCACCACCATAAGAAGATGAGCCTGCTTTACAGTTTGTACCAACTGTTGGTTGTGACCAATCTAAATTGCTTGAATTGATGGCGGCAGCCTTTGCAAGTCCTTTGCATAGCTCCCAATTGGGTTCTCCAACCAGATGCAAAGAAGGAAATTCAGCATTCCATGTTTGTCCATTGAAAATTTTCTGATAACTGGAATTAAGCCCTAAGCAACCAGAGCAGCTATAGTTTTGTACAAAATCAGAACCAAGACAAGGATGTCTGACTTCTAATGTATTATGAGTATTTTCTTTGAACCATTGTGCTTGGCTAAGCATGACAACACTCCTATCAAATGCCTCATTCAAACCAAAAGCTGGCAACGAGTATGCTAAAATCTGATGTTCCATTGAACCAATCTTTGATCTCACCAAGTGTGTGTACTCTCTTGCATCATCTATTTCCATCACAACCTGCAATGAGGAACCTCCCAGGTCAATAAGTCCCAAAGTGGGTGACTGTGAATAATTTCCAAATCTCCCCATTTTATAGTTCAGAGCGACCCAACCATAATAAGCTTCTTCTTTCCCACTCAATACCCTTATCCAATTCTTCCTATACAAAAATGTGTGCTCCTTCACAACAGCCTCTACATCCTCCAAAACCTGCCTAGCATTGTCAATAGCCAACCTTCTTAACCCAGCAGTACCTAAAACAAGAATTGGAGTGTCTGAATGTCTTTCACGAGGTACCACCTGTTCTGCCCATAAAATCAATGGTTCCAAAGACACTCTCACTCCTGATGAGTTGCCAACAAATTTATCTAATCCAGGTTCAGTTTGCAAACAGTGATACTGACATGAATTCTTCCAAAGTGAACTCTTGGTTGTTTTGTCAGGATAAGAATGCAACAAAAGAGGAAACTTCATGTTACTTTCACCTTCTGACATCCACTCATACACATTCACTCTTGTCCCCGAGCTTCCACAGTCCACAACCACACTAAAATACGACTCCTTAAATACACTTCGGCCTTTTCCGGGGCTAAATGCAAAGTAAACACCAACCAATAACAGCACCACAACCAAAACAATGATACTTGTTTTCAACACCCGTTTATACCGAGTAAATCCCGTGATTGAGAGCTTAAGTTTAGATGGCGATTTGGGTTCCATATCACTATTATCAACATGAATCCATGCCAAATCCTACTAACCCTTTGAACCCCACTTTCTATTTTGCCCTCAAAATCTTGCTAATTTTTTCACTAATTGTAATAATACCCCAATGGGTCTATAAACTTTCAAAGCCATTAATGAGATACACCCACAACCACTCAATTCAGATATCACATAATGCCAAATCTTACAGCTTTCTAGTTCCTACTTCATCTTTGCATAAAAAAAAAATCTCTAGTTTATGTAACAGTAACCCAATTGAGCCAATAAAAACACACACACAACACGAATTTTTGTAATTAAAATGAAAACAATAAGTTTACAATTTGCACCATTTTCTAGAACCAAGAATATAGCAACTTTGACTAATAAAAAAAGGGTGTGCTCAGATGTGATCTGGGAATTGAAATGAGAGAAGAGAGTACCTAGTTGGTCTCTGAAACCATGGAAACTGTACCAGCCCTGCGAATCTCTGATGGGGATGAGAGATCACAGAGAGTGTGACCCAGAGAGAGTCGGGTCAACTTGGCATCTCAATCGTACGAGCAAAATTGGAATTTAACCCTGATTCCCAAACTATTTAGTTAGTAGGCATGGTTTCAAAAGTACATAACTTACTAACATCTCGCCTATAAGAAACTCAATTTTTGGCTTATAAACCGAGTCTCATAGACTCGGTTTTCATGTTTGGATCAGATCTGATGTGACGTATTTGCCACTTGGCATCCACCTGAAAATCAAGTCTTAGAGGCTCGATTTCCACTTATGTGTGACGTGGCAATTTGTATGTGACGTGGATGATCCACGTGGAAGCCACCTGAAAATCGAGTCTCTAAGACTCGATTTCTAATAGAGCTTTTTCAAAATTTAAAGCACTCTTGTCTTTAACTAACGCCTCTCCACTCTCACTCACCCTCTTACTCTCACACAGACCAGAGCACTCTCACTCACCATCTACTCTCTCAGCCTCACTGACGCCGACCCTTGCTCACCGTTTCACTCTCTCAGCCTCATCGACCCCGACCCACTCTCACTCACCTTCTCACTCTCTCAGCCTCACCCTCTCACTCTCTCAACCTCACCGTCCCCGACCCACTCTCACGCCTCTGTCAGTCACCCTCTCCACCCTCACATAGACACTCTATCACTGTCTTTACTTTGTCACTCACCGTCTCTACTCTCACTCAGTCTCCACTATTTCACATTCATCAGCTTCGCCAAAAGAACAAAGATTGTATCAAACGGTCATCACAGAGTTTTGAGGTCCTTCAGTCTACGCGGTCTCTGGAAAATAAATAAATAAATAAAAGGTGAGTCCCTTTATACAAAATGCAAAGTGTGTTTCACTGTTTGGTTGCTGAGAAATAGTGGGAAAAATCAAAGAAACTTTGGTGAAAGTTCTTTTTTCTTTTCTTTTTTTTTTTTCTATTTTGGTTTCTGTATTGAATTTCTAATAGAATTGTTAAAAAAGATAGAAGCTTTATTGTTTTTTGAGATTGAATTGGTATGTGGAATCGGATTATTGTTTTTTGAGATTAAATTGGTATGTGGAATCGTCTGCATGTTTTTGGGTTTGTTTATATTTGCTGAGGATTTACTTTGATCTAAGTTTGATTTGGTCAGTTATGGTAAATATGTTACTAAGAACGGAGAAATTGGATATATATATATATATTTATTTATTTATTTATATACTTGTTAGGTTGTTGAGGATTTAATTTTTAGTTGTTTTATGGAAAAAATTTACTCTAATTTAGTGCTTTTTTTTAACAATTACAATAACATTGGCTTGCTAGGTTACTGAGGATTTAATTTTAGTACTTTGTTGGAGAAAATATACTTTGATTATTGATTTTAGAGATGTTAGTAATATATGTACTTTTTCTCTAAAATCAGTATTGTCTAACATGAATGTAAATCATGTCATGTTCAACTCAAAAAAAAAAAAAAAACAAATTGGTGGAATTTAAAAAAAAAAAAAAAAATTTGGTTTAAACACTATAGACTCAATCATTCATAATATAAATGATGACATGAAGTTGAATTAAATAAAACTAAGAAAATAAAGTAATTGCTTGTTATTCGTTGGCTTTGGCCTTGGGAAGATTATGTTCAAGATATAGGAAATAGGAATGACTTCATTGTGTGCAACAATGTTAAACTGTCTAGTTGGAGAGACACTTGAATTTACTTTTTTTTTTCTTCCTTTTTCTTAATTGGGATATGGGTTTTAAGGTGAGGAACCTTCCCTCATCCTCATGGGCCATGATAACTTGATAAGTAAAATTGAGTTCTCCATTAATCAAACATGCTTTATCGTTGGCATAAGTTGGTTCTATTCCTTTTCACTGATCATATTCTTTCTATTGATTGACTTAAAAAATTCATTTTGTGTATGACAATTTGGACATGAAATTTTTGTATAATCTTCTTAGGAACTTATATTTTATGTTGATCATAAAAATTATTTGGCTTTAAAGGCATTTTTGATTATTTTGATGGATGCTATCTAGTACTAGTGGCTTATATATAGTCAGTGCCTTCAACTTCTTTTAGTTTTCCTTGTTTGACCATGGTACTTACCATTTAATTCATATGGGAGATAAAATTTGTTGTCAGTTGGTAGGGTTCTTTCTAAAGTATCTGCCACAGGGCTATAGAATTAATTGCTGCCTAGCATGTATGGATCAGTCAATATTCAATTTGTTAAGGGTCATGGGAGTCAGAATATGAAATCCTTGGAAGTAGGAAGTAGTTGGTGACTAATGCAAGGGAGTTGAAAAACTTGTTTTTACTATAATGTTATTCTTGACGTTGATGATCATAGTTGCTCGTTTTTGTATTTATTAGATATTGGATTTGCATTAACCCATAGTATTTTTTACATATCTAGGTACTTTCCAAAACAATAACTTGAATTATTATGCTTTTACACATGTTGACAAATTTTCAAACAAAAGTCAGCAACTCATATGTGTTACTACTTGTGTACAGAAAAAAAGGACCCTAGAATTACATGTGACCTTTTTATTAGATGGGACATTAGTAACTTAGATGGCTTTGGTTTAGCTTCCAACTTTGTTACGTGCTTAATTTGTTTTGTACTATGTACTCAAGGCTATACCATATGCATTCACCTAGCAATGTCATCTAATTTTCCTACATCACATCTATTGCAAGATTTCAAATAAATGGAGTCTTTTGACAATTTTGTACTCTTAACAATTCACTCACTTACTCTAAAGTAGATTGAGCTAAAAGCCTAAAAGTAGTATTCTCGAATTAGGAACTCATGGATCTGCCTTCTAATTTTCGTTTATAATTAAAAATGCAACTTTAATTTATGTGACCCAAAACTCTGTTGTCATAATTTACTATGTTTGGTACATCTCTAACCATGTTGATTTGCATTATCAATGTTTACGGCTGTGAATTGTCTGGATGTTCAGTATTTTAAGTTTACTAGTGTGATCACAGACTCATTTGTTGTGGGTATACTTCATTACCACTGTCTAGTCTTGAATCACTGAACTTGAATCACTAAATTTGTATGTATTGTCCTTTGAGTTTTGTATAATTTTTTGTTTGCCATGCTTTGGTGCTGACTTGTCAATGTTGTTAGTTAAACTTAAACGCAAATCAAAATTTATAGTTTCAAAAATGCACTAACAGTCTTAAGTTGAATATATTTTTGATGATGGTTGAAAACACTTACACGCTACATGCTACATGCTACATATGCTGCCCTTGTAGCTCCAACCCACGCCTTCCCCTTGCTGCCTCAAGCACTTAGTACTTGGGGAGGTACCAACTCACCCAAATGGTGTGGCAGTTCTTAAGTTGAATATTTTAATGTCATGTAGGCACTGGGCAATGAGATTAGATTTTAAGACAAGTTCCATTTGCATTGGGGAAGCAACTTTTGGTTTACTACTAGAGAGTGGTGATGTGTTTTTGTGGATTACGTTCGAAAGAAAAGCTATAAGGTTGTTGAATCCAGTTGGACATATAGAGGCAAGAAAAGAAACAAAGGTAATTTCTGCAAACAACAATGAAAATTCAATCTATAATATCTAAGTGTGGGTTGGAGACGATATATTGGAGAATTTTGTTGGGATTGAATATTAATTGTTTTTTCCTGCTGTGATAAGCGTTTAGGTGTCAAAGATTGGAATGTAGGTATGAGATATAGAAGGGTGACCTATTAACTGCCAATAAAGAATGGGTTTTTTGGAAGCCCAATTGTGAGTTAAGGGTGATTGAGACTTGAGAGAGCCACTGGTTTGGGATGGTTGTGTTCATGGTTTAATTAAGGATAGTTCATATATGTATTTTTGGATAAGCACTCTAACTAAAATTTCATTTTGGTTAATTGGTTAATAATCCAATGTGGATCATTTTTTGGACTTGTTAGTTAAGCATATTTTAGCTAGACTAGCCGCTTGGCTATTCCAATGTTAAAAGCTCTTATCTTATGTAGGTATACATGGTGCCATTTGACTATTTGAGCTATGCAGTATAGGCATAATTTGTGCTAAAAGCTCTTATCTTAGGTATTTTTATATATATATTTGGGCATAATTTATGTTTAACTTTAGGTTTTAAAGAAGGTTGATGTTGTTCCAAGTAGATATTGTGGCAGTTGCATTGTTCACAGTAGATAGTGTGGCCATAAATCCCCTGAATTTGTTAGCGATTGTTGTGTTTTTTACTTGGTGTATGAACAGTAGTTCTTTATCAAATCACTTCACCATCATTTTTTAGCTTGCTTTGCATTGTTTCAATGTTCCATTGATTTTAAAAAATTTAAGGGCACTCCAGTAGTTGGTGTTAGAACTCTTGTTGGAATTGTGGAAAGAGTTGTCTGATATAACTTGTGAGCTCTTTAGAATATAGAGATGGTGGGCCTTAGTGAAAGAATAAGTTGGCGTCTTATCTGCAATGTGTAGAATGGTATGTTTACTTGGTTAAAGATGGTCAACTTAAAGTTTGTTGCCAATCAATAGAGAAAAGACTCAGGCATAAATCTATTCCGAAAAAATCCTTGTTGTTTGACTTAAAATGTCAATTATAGTGGAGTGATGATTGGTAGTTTTTTTTTGAGAATATTTCTTAGCTTTTTTTTTTTTTTTTTTTTTTTTTTTTCATGTCTATTATTTTTTTTTTTTTTTTTTTTTTTTTTGCAATCATGTCTATTACTTGCTAACTGGTTATCATTCTTGTGTAGTATGGCTGCTACAAATGCTGGACGGATTGACCATACGCATCCTGACCCTATTGACGTGTCAGTGTTGAAGTTGCAATCCACCCATCGGTCCGAAGCTATTTGGAACGGGCAGGTAAAACACAACACTACAGATTTAACCAATGTACACGCATTTAATTCATACAATGTACATGCACTTGCTGTCATATATTAATCCACGGTTCTGTCCTGTGCAGGATCCAGGGTCCCTTACCTGTCGTACCCATAATGAAGAGTTCTCCAATCAAGAGCCAACGGTGGACGACTGAGTCGTTGACATCATTAAGGCACTTGGTTTAGAAGGACTCCTTTGAGTCTCGAGTAGAGAGATTGACCATGGCCTGATAACGGCCTTAGTGGAGCGATGGTGGCCCAAGACTCACACCTTCCACATGCCACATGGTGAGGTCACCATCACATTGCAGGATGTGGAGGTTCTTTTCGTGCTTCCTGTTGATGGTGACGCTATAACAGGGAGCATGCAGAAAGTTTGGGTGACTGTATGTCAAGAGTTCCTTGGCTTTCAACCTATAAATCAAGAGCAGCATAAGCAACTTATTGGCCAGAGGATTCTCATCAACCGGCTTTTGCTGCAAGTTACTGCTCCATTGCCGCCTAATGCTGAAAAGGATCAGCTGCATAAGTACGCACGATGCTACATCCTAGCACTACTGGGGGACACAATATTTATGGACAAATTCGACGATAGGATGCATCTAATGTGGGTACAATCGTTGGAAGACCTTCGCAACGCACGAAGGTACAGTTAGGGAAATGCTTGCCTTGTATGGTTGTACCGAAAGTTATACAGGGCAAGCGATAAGGACACTAGTCAGATCGGTGGGTGCTTACTATTGGTCCAATATTGGGCATGGGCCAGGTTCCCCTATTTGTGCCCGACAGTTGAGTGTGGCCCGCCAATGGGTGCTTATGGTCCTCCAGTGCATGTTCCATTGTCCCTGAAGTAAGTCTCTACTTTATAAGGACTATATTTTATTCTAGTGATATTATTAATTGAGTAAATATCTATAAGATTATCTTAGTAGTTATATGTAATTAAATTATAGTTTTAGTCGTGACATTATTTTAGTAGGAAAGTTCTAGATATTGATCCTTTGTTCTTGATTATTGTAGGTGGTTATGGGTCCCAAACAAGAAAAATAGGTTTGCCCACATCTTCAGGGACAAGTATCGCCAGCAAATAGCTTCAATGTTGCCAGGCCAGGTATGAAAATGCCTTGTTCAAGATGTTAACATGTTTAGGAACAAGATATACGTTTGGTGAACTTTGAAATATAAACATAATTGTCTAATGTGTTGCGTACTTGTTTTTGGGCTACTGTAGGTAGTGTGGCAGCCGTATGAAGCCCATTTAGAGGACCTTCCGCCATGGTGCATTGCAGGGAGGGCTGTGTGGACGACAATGGTGCCGCTTGTATGTTTCCACCTAGTAGAGATACATACACCTGATCGTGTCATTCGTCAATTTGGGATGATCCAAGAAATTTCCCGCAATGTTGACACTAACACCGTGCTTCATGCCATTGATTTGAGGGGAAGGTCGGTGTTGATTGGATGCAGAAACATGCTGTCCATATCATGGAGTGGGGTAACCGCCTTCAACGGCGTTGTGAAGCAATGCTTGGTGATATGCCTCCACAGCATCAATACTTCGACTGGTTCAAAAGGGTGACTTGGAGGTTCATCGATGTTCCCGGTGCTACATTGATTCTAATGGTAACTTCTCCATGTCTTCTACATCTTACCGTACTTCTTAGCATGAAACCACAATTTAGAGAACGTGATATATGTGGTCCAATGTATGCTCAGCATCAAACCTCCCTTTTAGCCTTCTTGAATGCCCCAACGTACCACTTACAGTTGGTGTCAATGCATGCGGCACACAATTTAGTTTTGGTCGACCTCTAAATAATAAAATTTCTATTATCATTTGCTGTGTATATTATCAATGCACGCTTCACCGCCTCTTTATTTGCAAAAGTCAACCCTTTACTAAAATGCATCCTATCTTCCCAAGTAGAAACAAATGGTATCTGAAGATGTGAAGGATCAAGCATATTTTCCCAAGTATTTACGTAGAATGACTCGCCAGGAGGTGTGTAGGCAGTGATCGTATTTGTATCATACTGGATGCCAATATCATTGTCTGCATCACCTTCATCATGGTATTCTATATTTTCCTCTTCAAAATTTGGAACGAGTTCATGGTCATTCATATCCCTGTCAAAGTCGCCTCGCTCAATCGTCTCTTCGTACTCATCCATATCATCAATATTTTCACCATTATTAGCAGCATGATATTCATCTTCGTCTTCCTCCCTTAAATGTGTCTCTTAAGGTTGGAGTGTTTCACCAGTATTAGTAGCATGATCTTGAGATGGGAGCGTATAACTTTCCATTGTATAGCCTCCCATTGTAGTGCATCCATCATTTAGAGTTGTAAATTGTAAAGATTTAGTTATTTGTTGCACCTCCTCAATATCAACTTCTACAAGCAGCTCCGAACTTACGTACAACTTAGCAACATTTACTAGGGGCATTTTATGGATCTTATTAAACATGATCTTTACATGTTTGTCTTCTTTGATCGCCATATACCCGTAATTTATCCGTTCATGAAGGACTTCTTGTGGGTAACAGTAAATAATCTTTATGTCATAACAAGCGAGGTTCAAATTCAATTCTTCCATTATTTTCTTCTTCAAATCATTTAACGTCTTAATCTTACGGCGTATCATCATGTAGTAGCATTCGATACCCGGCCCTCTAAATGGGAATCCGTCAATCTCTCTAGGATTGACAAGGGGTCCACCGTAGTATACATTTATATCAATATTCTTTAGAGATTGTGAACCTATTAGAGTCAAGTATAATAATATGTTAGTGACATATTTTTATCTCTTTCATTTAACATCAATTGCACAACCTTTTCTATCTACTCAAAGTTCAAAAATTACAACTTGTCACCCTACATTTGCATATACTCACCCCACATCACATACAAACACACAATCATTATCATTTCATACTAAAACAAAAACAAAAACAAAAACAAAAACAAAAACAAAAACAAAAAAAAAAATCTAAAGACAGAACTCACCCCCATTGCGAAATTTCAAATCAACTCTAACAAAAATATAAATAAAAATATCAAACCAAACAAAAATATAATCATTAAAAACCTAACAATACAAATATACCAAGAATACATCTTAAATATATCAATCATTATTTCATACTCAAGCAAAAAAAATCAAAGATAAATATCAAACCAAACAACAAAAGAAATTCATGATACATACCCATGATAAAAACCTAACAATACTCAATGACTTTCATACTCAAGCAAAAAATAAAAACTAAAGAAAAATATCAAACCACACAACAAAAGAAATTCATGATACATACCATTGATAAATTTATAAACTACATTTTCTATTATTTTATTTTATTCTCAACTAAATAAATGAGTTTTTCATCCATCTATTTTTTTTTTTCATCTTTTTAATATTTTTCATCCTTTAACCAAATAGAGCCTTAGGGAGAAAATTTGATATTTTTAAAAAGTCTTAATAATACTTAGTATTAGCTAGCCTAAACCTCAAGGTCGTTTGTGTGTTTTATCATAGATTTATTGTTAGATTAAGGTTCGTGACTTGCAAGTTGCAACATTTTGGGTAATTAATTAAAGTTCATGGCTTGCAATATTGTGGAAGCATAAAACATCACCTTCGGCACTAATCGTTTTTTTTTCCTTCTTTCCGTGATTGTTTTTAATTTTTATCTGGGAAAAAGGCATTGCTTTGACGAAAACCTCTAGTAGTTTTTTTTTTTGGTTAAATAAAACCTCTAGTAGTAATTTATATGCATTGGTTTTTCATTTAACATTTTGTGACTAAATTAAGTATTGACAAACAATTCGAAAATTAACAACAACAACGAAAGACTTAGAGGGCGTTTGGACTCAGCTGAAAGCTGAGTCCACGTTTTGCATTTTCCCCTTTTCTTTTCTTTTTTTCCTGGCAAGTAAACAGTAAAATCACATGATTTTACTGTACAAGAGACAAAAAATATTGTTTATGCACTGTTTAGCACTATTTACGCACTAAAAAATATTAAAAATGGGTCCCACGGTACTATTTACACATTTAAAAATTATTTTGTTACAGTATTTTCAGTTTCAGCAATAATAAGTTCAATCCAAACGAACCCTTAGTCCCAAATAAATAAATTAAAAAAAAAAAAAAAAAACTCTACCAAGAAATTTATTTTATTACAAACTTACTATTTGAACTCAACAACCAAAACTTACCAATTAATAAGAAAGGAAAACACTAAAAAGAATTTTTTTTTATTTTTTTTTATTTTTACAATGCGGATAGTTTGTTGTTCTTAACAATTATTTTTTAGAATCCAACATTTAAGTAGTTATTTAATATTTTTTTGCAAGGGGTAGCTCTTATTTTTGGAGGGGCCAACTATCAATTTTAAGGTCTAGTGTCTAAAAAATTTGCAAAATATATATACCTTATAAAGTTCTTTTAAAAATTTTGGCTAAGTGTAGCTCTGCCCTCATAGAAAGGATATTAACGATGATGAGGTGAACAGTTTTGAGGACAATGTTTTATCAAGGCCAACAACAATTCAAGAAACAACATAATTTTTAACCTTAAGATTTTCAACCAGTTCCATGATGACAAGTTGACAACAACTCCATATTCAAGCCATATCAATGTCAAGATACATGTATAACTCAATTGAAAAGGATTCTAACTTGTTATTAAAAAAAGGGGTGGGGGGAGAAAAGAAAATGAGGAAATTAATAATTTTCAAATAAATTAACATCTAAGAAATATGTTTTTGGTAACAACTGTCATATAAAATTGTGTATGTGTTTGTTACAAATTGTGTCGTTCTTTCTAGCACCCAAGTATGGATCTCTCTCTCATATTCAAATTTTGGTTTTTGGAATTTTTGTGAACTTGATTAGTATTTCTTGAAATCTTGCACCAAGATATGGCTCATTTAGAATTTATGAGTTCCAATAATTAAAGATATGTTTTGTGTATTGGTTTACTTAGTAAGTGTGATGGTAAAGTGCAATTGGTGGAACTGGTTCATGGATGAAGTGCATACTAGGAATAGTATGAATAATGTTGATCTCGATGTACTGTGGACACAATTAAAGTAAATAGTTGTATGACTATAGTGCAAAGAAAGAAGCATGCTTGCTAAGTTTTCTTTGTAAACTCATCTGCCAGGGGCTCAACTTCCCATTTCATTACTTATGGCAACATTTGATATTTCTACTACAGCAACATTTGATATTTTTAGCAGATCAATCCCATTTCATTACTCATGGCAACGTTTGATATTTCTACTACAACAACATTTCTAATGGGAGATTACCAGTACATAATGGAGCTAAAAAGTTATTATGGCAAAACCAAAATGAAGAAATTACATCACTAAATACAATCAATGATTATAATTTCATACTCAAGAAAAAAAATTAAATAAAGACAAATATCAAAACCAAACAATAAACAACCAACTAGAGAGTGGGACCCTTACCTGACATGAGGATGTGCAATGTGAGTGCTGGGATTGTATGAGAGTGAAAGGGGGAGTGAGAGAGGGAAGACTTGATTAAGTGTTGGGATTGTATGAGAGAGAGGGAGTGAACATGTGAAAGTGAGAGACGTTTCAGTCAAGCTGTTGAGCAGGAATGTGTGACCCGAGAGACCTAGTCAAAAAAAAAAAAAACATGACCTATAGGGACCATTTTAACAAACTGAGTCTCTAAGGCCCGATTTCCATGTGGCATTTACGTGGAATATTAGACCACAGAAATCGACCTTCTAAGGCTCGATATGAAAATCGAGTCTATAAGACTCGACTTCCACGTGGAAAAGGTTCCACGTCAAAGTGCCTCAAAACATGAAATCTGAGCCTCTAAGGCTCAATTTATAAGCCCAAAATCGAGCCTTTTAGGCTCGAGATGCTACTAAGTTATATAGTTTGAAAAAGTGGCCTACTAACTATATTGTTTGGAAAACAAAATTAGTTTCCCATTTTTGCCCAATCGTATTCCTGGGAAAAACAAAAACAAAAACACAAAAACAAAAAATATTGTTGCTGTTTAGCACGTGCTGAGTTAGTTAGGTGTCAATTTAGAAACAAAACATAAACAATTAGTAGCAAAGTCATGTCTCACACCTTAATTTCACAATATTCTCAAATTAACATATCTAATTCATGAGAAAGATTCAAATTGCAAACTGTGATGGGCACATCAGCACATGTGTGAGGTTACAAGTTAATATAGGAATCTTTTTAAATTGTTGTGAATTTTTGTTGTACCCCTAACTTTATTCTTAGTAGCAAGTAGCAATCCTTTGTTGTAACTTGTTTAGGTAATGGACAATTACTTTCACACGAAATCATAACTTTTTATCTGTCAATTACAATCCAAAATTGTGACAAAAGATATTTACCTTGACTTTCTTAACTAATATCTCACAAGAAAAATGCTAAATGTACTACAAACTAATGTGGCAATAGTGAGTTTCAATTAGCTCAACTTATAAAATCTCTCTTGTCGTTGAATAATAGATATAGGATTTGATCCATGCCTGTACAAAAAATTAATTGGTGTCTTGGTATGACGATGAAGAGAAACCATTAGAAGACGTCATATGTTGAAACTATATTTTTTTCCAATGAATGTTTGAATTGTTTTTTTTATAATTGGTGACACATTATATTGTAAGGTTTATATGGTAAAATTTTACATCCCTAGCATTATTCATTTCACAACACTCTCTAATTTTCCTACCACCTCAAACATGGACCCAACATAATCTCTATTTTTTTTTTTAATAGATCAATTGATTTTTTTAATAACTCATGTGTGAAGTGGTAGGTGAATTGGATTTTGTAAACTTTTGTTGTGACCCTAACTTTATTACTAGTTACAATCAAGGGTGGTATAAAAAGAAATTAAAATAATTAGGGATAACAATGAGACGAGACATAAGCCAAATCATGGGAGTTGGTAATATGAATAATGGTTGCTCGTGTAACCACAACAATGTGAATAAGGCTACACATGTTATCCTTACATCAAATAAGAATTCAAGATCATGAGTATCCTATCTAGTCATCCCAATTTCATGCCTTCTTTAAGATTAGAAAATTCCATGTGAAATAGAAGTATGATAGGTTGTAATGGAGTAAGGTGGAGTCACTTTGGTATTTTTAATGAGATTCTTTTGGTTTGATTAGAGTTAGAGGCACAAGGGAAAAAAAAAAGATTAAGGGGGAGAGAGAGAGAGAAAGAGAGAGAGAGAGAGAGAGAGATTGTACACACATGAAGCAGGGTGGGTTGGGAACAAGATGGGACAATTTAGGCAAAATCCATGCCCTCTTCAAGATTGAAAAAACCTCATAGGGCTAGACTAGTCCAAGTGGGATGGTGGCATTTTTCCTTCGCTACTAATAATGGATTAGTATATTTTTTGCTGAAATAATGGATTACTATATATGTTCCTTACCTTAATGCCTTTCATGATTTCAATCATATATAGTTTTTTATCAAGGTCAGTCAATAGCTTGGGTTTAAAGACGATAATTTTAAATGTGTTTGTTTCTGTAGTTAGTGTCGTCTGGTTTGGTATTCGTAAGTATATAGAAAACACCTACTAACATCATGTTGAAGGGTTTGGTTTTTTCTCCGACTATTGATATTGATCTAGGTGGCATCATGTTATGATCTTAATGTCCTACATGGATTAAGTGTAAATTTAATCATGTATTTATAAGTTCTTGGACACTCTCCCCTTCCAAGTCAGTTAAGAATGAGTTCTATCTATGAATTTCTAACACACCAATGGGGGCGATCGTTCCAGCTTAGAACAGTTAGTTCGGATTGGTCTTTGCAGTTTGCATAGCCCTATATTATTTAACATTGTTTTGCTAACATTGTCTTACTTCTCATATTAATATCTTGCTTTTAAACAATAATATAAAAGATGGAACATCTAAATCATCCAATATTAATTTACGTCATTCTTTTCCTACCAATAATTCATTAACTCAAACTTGAGTTGCTTTTTAAGCTTTTGCCTGCGTTTGGATAGCACTCAAAGTTGCTGTGCGTTTCCAATTTCACGTTTCGGAGCCTTTTTTTTTTTTTTTTTTCAACGCATGAACAGTAAAATCACTGTGCAGGAGACAATTAGCACTGTTCATGCACTGTAGCGCACTGTTTATGTATTAAAAAATATTAAAAGTGGGTCCCACGATACTATTTACACATTTAAAAATTATTTTGCTACAGTGTTTTCAGCAACAATCAGTTTTTATCAACTTTCAGCAACAATAAGTGCTATCCAAACGGACTCTTTGTATTGTTCAATTAGAAAGAACCAATAGAGTTATTTTTCAATAACTCAAGCTGAACTACAGTTTGAAAGTTATCAATACGCCTTTTTCTTGAAAAGGTAAAGAGAGAGAGAGAGAGAGAGAAAGCATCCAATTCATTGGGGGTGATGGTGAGACCTTGCAAAATCTGACCGCATAAACAAATGGCAATCTTTAGCAATAAGAGTGGATGAAACAAGATTAACTCATCTTTGTACATCTCAATCACTTTTCTCTCCTACTATTCTTTCATCTTTCTCTTTTATGATTTGTCTCCCTCCATTTCAAATATCAGTGATCAGAATAGAAAGGACAGATTCGAATTGGCACTTGTATTGTATTTTGCTGCAGTGGTTTTTGTACTTTGTAGTGTAGGACTTTTTTGTTTGGTTGCTCTGTTAAAAGTTAGAAATGATAGATCAAACTTGGAGCTTACTTCTTGGCGAGGGGGTCCCAATTGAACCAACAGGTCTTGGACATGTGGTCTAGGACTTTGATACGCACTTTTTTGACTTGCTTAACACCTGTGCACTAAGTTTATAACTTATTAATCCTTAAAGGATATGGGATGTCATCATTACTGGGATTCAATATCTGATAAGTGAAGTTACCTATTTAAATCAATAAATACCAATTTACAGTTTTACCCTTCCACATATTTGTTTATTCTAACATTCTATTTGTCCTTAAATTCCAATGACAATGTTATCCTATCTATTTTTTACAATGGTTTGTCTTATATCCAATGCTTTGAAATAAAAATCTTCTATATTATGTTCTATTTTATTCTTCACAATCATTATATTTACTTTTGATAATTATTCTTTATTATCAAATTAAGACATAATTTAGTTTTTGGTGTAAGTAAAGATTGAGCTTTATATATTTTATTTAACAATAAAAGACACCAATTAAGGTAACTGCCTTGGAATAAACACTAAAAAATGAACAATCTTTTTTAGTGAGTAACAAAAAAAATTACCATTTTTTTTTATCCAATGAACTTGTCATTATACTATTGAGCCAGGAGATCTGGGGTTTAATCTCCGCTTACATCAACAACTAATTGGTGTCTTGGTCTGATGTTAAAAAACGCTCATCAGGAACGAACACCATAAGTTGCAACTCTCTCAAAAAAAAAATTATTAAATTAGACAAGTCATTTTTGTGTTCAGTGAAAGTTTTCACTGGATATGTCAAATCTTAGACATGTGTCCGAATTCTACCTTGTCTAATTAAAATTTTAACTGAACACAAGCCTTATCCATTGTTTTTTACTCAAAATGACTTGAAAATATTATTAAATATTATACATTAATAAACTATATATTAAAATATTAATCGTTTCATTGAAAGCCGAGATTTGCCGTAGAAACTAGAAAGAGATATTTTATCCTCCAATACAAGTACAACTACTGTATCCTTCATACTTATCTGTTATCTCTCTCTCTCTCTCTCTCTCTCTCTCTCTCGTTATTTTAATCAGTACATACAAAGGCGAGCATATTGCAACTTTGCCATTGTGGCACAGTGGCAGTGCACCAGTGCCTCGTACTTCCGAACAATTCTAAATATGCTTTGAAAATTAATTTATGTACAATTTTTAAGGTATTTTTTAATTAATTTTATTATATATATTTGAAAAAAACATTGCTTATATATTGTATTGATTGAATGGCCATGGTTGAATTTAATTGGAAAATTTAAAAAATATTTTACCCCATAAAAAAATTAGATAGAGTTGTTAGAATGTTTTTAAGTTAGGTTTGTGATTAAATTAAACCATGTATTTACGTTAATCAATGTAATCATATGATTGAATTTAATTGAAAGCCTTTATTTTAGTGATAATTTCAATCTATGACGTCTGTTTCTGATGATTGTTTTTCTATCATTAGATCAAGACACCAATTAGATTTTTGGTATAAACAAAGATCAACTCCCATATATTTGCAGATCAAAAAAAAAAAAAAAAAAACTCCCATATATTTTATTCGATGACAAGCGACTTTTTTTGGAATCAACTCCCATATATTTGCAGATCAAAAAAAAAAAAAAAAAAACTCCCATATATTTTATTCGATGACAAGCGACTTTTTTTGGGCTAATGGGAACTCATTTTTTTAGAGCCTAAACTAATTTTACATAAGTTTTATCATAAAATTTTTATAATCTATTTACCTAATCCTAAAACTTTCAATTGTTGTTTGCTAATATGGCTTGTATCTAGTACTTTTTAACAATGGATAAGCTAAGATGTAGACACATGTCCAAAATTGGACACGTGTCTTAATCGTATTGTGTCCGGTGCAAAAATGCATTGGACACAAGCTTCATCCCCTACTAAAAATTTTACTTAAGCCCTAAAATTTGAAACTAATTTTTGCAATTTGAGACCTCTAGATTTATCTCAAACTCTAATGACACTCGCTCCTGATCATTGCTTTTATTATTAGACCAAGACACTAATTGAATTTTTGGTAGAGGCGAGGATTGAACTCCCATATATTTTATTTATGGACTAATTATATTTTCAGTTGAGCTAATTAGAATCCATTTTTTTTAGAACCTAAACTAATTGTACATAAGTTTTACATTAAAATTTTTACAATCTATTTGCTTAACCCTAAAACTTTCAATTTTTTTTTTTTGCCATATATACTTTTATACTAAAAATTTTACTTAAGCCCTAAAACTTGTAACTATTGTTTGCAGTTTGAGACCTTTAAATTTACGGTAAATAAATTTTTTTTACTTAAGCCCTAAAACTTATAACAAATAAATAATCATTTTATTTTAGATCTATCAAATACTTTTTATATCTAACATGTATTTTAAACTTAAAAAGAAAAGTGAATAATTACAAAAACTTACAAGTGGTATAATTGTAAATTGAAATTTTATAAACCTTAGTCGTATTCTATTGTTTGAACAAACTTTTTCAATATTGATACTTACCATTTGATGTGTTATGTGGATGTTATATTTTTGTTAAACTATGTTATTTTGAATTTAAGTTGAAGTATATGTACTTCTTTTGGAGCGTAAAAAACTTATTTCTAGATGATGTTATATATTTTTTGAACTATGTTATTTTGAACGTGAGTTGAAGACTATAAGTGTATGCGTTATTTTCGGAATGTAAAGAACTTGTTTCTTTATGAATGTCATATTTAATATTAAGCGGGTTGAAATGGGTTGTGTTACATTCATGTCAATCCAACACAATCCATTTATTAAGCATGTCAAGTGAATCAGGTCATGTCAATCTACTTCATTAACAAGTTAGATTAGAGTTGAAGAGCTATAACACGATTATTACATGAGTCGGATTCAGGTTAAGGCATTTAGTCAAATACTCTTACCTCGACACAACATGAACCCGACATGCTATCTCGAATTAACACCCCTAAATTTGCCTCAGACTCCAACAGAGGTCTTATTCTTTCTTTTCTTTTTTTGAATAATGATTGGTGTAACATCTTTCTTTTTCTTTTTCTTTTTTTGATGGGAACATCTTTCTTTTTCTATATATAGATTACCCATAACGCCATTTTAAAAAAAAAAACTTTATCTTTATAAAACGAAAATCACAAATTTTGCTTTTTTTTTTTTTTTACTACAAAAGGTAGAAATCCCCCAAAAACTAAAAAAAAAAAATTAAAACTAATAATAATAATTAATCTACAACTACAATTCTACATGTATATTAATGTCTAATTTCAATTTGTGTGTGAGAAAAAATAAAAAGGTTGTGTGTGCACATTAATAATCTTCACAAGGCCAACTCCAAAAATCATCTTAACTCCTCAGCTCTCTCTCTCTCTCTCTCTCTCTCTCTCTCCTTCTTCTTCCTCTTCTTTTTCTTCTTCTTCTTCTTCTCCGATCTGAAAAAAAAAACCTCACCGCACTCAAATCCTTCTTCTTCAACTCTGTCAGATCTCTCTCTATCTCCGAACCTTCGTCGCGATCTTCATACACTCGCGTAGGTTCCGATTTCTCATCACTTTTCTCTCTTTCTCTCTTTGTTTCATACTTTCTTGGATTTTTTTTTTTTTTTTTCGTTTCTCTCTAGGGTTTCCACGAATCCTTTCTGAACCTAGCTTTTTCAGGCAAGTCTATATTTCCTCAGAAACTATTTTATTATTGTTATTTTTCGAGTTTTCGATGCTATTTCGTTCACACAAGAAATCGAAGCGGAAGATATAAAAAATTTTGAAATAGCGCAAAAGGGAAAAAAAAAATTGATAAATAGATTTAGAGGACAAGATAAACTATGTGCCAAATGCTTGTTTTATATTTCCTTGTGGTTTCTCGGCAACCAAACGGAGCATTTGGGGTTTTATGGTTTTTTAAATTTTGTATATTATGTTTGAAATGGTTTGTATTTGCTTTGGAATTGAATTGTTTTGTTGTTGTTTCATTATTTGTAATTGGTTTGAATGTTTCTGTTTATGTGGGTTTGCACTTTGTGGATCAATTTTATTTGAAGTTATTGTTATTAAATTGAAAGGGTGGTCATAGTGATCAATACTGTAAAATGGGTTTCGATAAATGTCTCTTAATAATCCCATGTTTATATAGGAAGCTTTGTAATACAATTTTAGGAACCCAATAAGGTCTAGCTCAAATGTTACTTTGAACTGATGTAACGAGGCGGGTGAAGGTTGAGTTTGTGGGTTCAAGATCACTAGTTATAATAATGTCTTATCCAGAGCATGAGGTGCTCTTATGTCTGTTAAGCCTGGGAGAGGTGGTTGATACAAATGTAGGACGTAATGATTTGTTGTGCAAGGTTGAATGTGGTTGTTAATAGATTTAGAAGAAGTTGGATGTAGGGTAGAATTGTGAGGCAATGTGCAATATAGAATTGTAATTTAAAAGTTTCTCTTAGCCTTAAGAAGAAATAATATTTAGCACCTCTTTGGTATTTCTCTAAAAAATTTGTTTGTAATACTTTCTAGGCAAAAAAAGGAACTCTAAACGTAGACTAGTATGAATAATTGCTATGATTTAGGTTCAATTATTGTGAGATGAAATGGGGAAGACAAGAAGGAGCTTTTGTTGGGCAGACTTTTAAAAGAAATTTTGTTCCTGTATAAAGTGGAATTGTGATATGAAGGGCTTTATAACCAACCCAGCATACTTGAGGCAATGGATTTGTTGAGCTGAGTTGAGCAGAAAGGATGTTGGAAGGAGAGGGCAAATAGGAGTCCAGAGTGTTGTTGTTGTTGATGTGTGGATAGAGAAGCTGATAATGTACTCGTGTGCCTAGCAGAACTGGTTTAATGAAACAGAACATAATTCATAGGAACTGCGAAAAGAAAGTAGTTTGCTCTTTTAGTTGATCTGTTGAATGGAATTTTGGGAATGCTTTTGTAATTAGTTGGGAATTGAGATGAGTTTTGATACATCTCATCATCGAATGTTCTTTTTTTAAAGAGGCAATCCCAATTTAATTGGAATTATTAGTTGAGTTAAACACATGATAGTCGTTGTTTTTGAATCCTATTGTAGCTGGGTCTTTTGATTATTAGGATACAATATGTTGTCTTGGTGACATATAATATGACACTTAGAATTATGTGTATTGTTTTTAGCACAGCAGAACAGGCCATCTAGCAAGTGGAAATTTTTAAGAAAGCGGACCAGTGGCTGAAAGAACTGAATTCAAAAGAGAATTTATTGAACTGTGTAACTGTTGGCATCATGGGAGGAAATCAGGTTTAACAAGTAGTTAAGAGTATGGGCAGAAATTCTTTTTGCTACAATGTTTTCTATTATTGTTTGAAGATTTCCTATTTTGAAGGAACATTACTACTGAAGGGATGGACTTTGGTCAAAAAAGAAGTGTAGGTGTGGTAAATCGTAGAAATCTAGTTCGCATGGGATTCCAATTTTATAATACTCTGTTTAGGAGAATAATTGAGAGAAAAAAGGATATGGTTTACATTTGAGTCCCATAAGATGCAGTACAAGTTGAAGCCCCCCAAAAATGAAACTGCTCTACAGCTAATAAAGAAAAAAAGGCTGCGTTATTGCAATTTTAGCTACTACCTTCCTTGTGATCTATAGGTTGGGGCTCAACATTTTGGGCTGCCAACTGCAATCTCTACTGTTACTATCCTTGAAACTAGTTATACAAGATATTTGACCGTGTCTGCATCCTAACAAAATAGAAGTCACTGATTGATGATGGGGTCAGTGCTTTAAGGCATGAAGCTGAAGCGGGCCAACCCACTAACTTGACAAAACCAGTCCAACCCAACCCGATGTCTTGGGTTTGGTTGGAATTTTATTTTGAACCTTGAGTTTGGTTGGGTTTAGTTTGATAGGTTTTCCAACCCATTTGATTATGGTTATTTTATTTTTTAGTTTGATTTGTTTTAATATATTAAGAATTAGTTTTGATGAGTTTGGAATATGATTTAGGCATATTATGTGAATTGTAAAAATTTATCAAAACAAATGCTTAAATAGTTTATGGAAGTATAAATTTTTATAAGCCATGAAATTTTTAAGCATAATCCATTGACCCAACCCAACCTGTTCCATGTGGGTTGGGTTGGTTTCTACACATGTGAGGGGTTGGGATGTGATGGGAATTTTTATTTTTATTTTATATGTAAATAAATTTATTAAAAAAATGACAATCTAGTACACAGGTTGTATTCAAGAATCCTAAAGAGGGGGAAAAAAACAATTAGCTGGAGCCTAGGTAGTCCATAAAATCTAGGAACCCCTCAATTGAAGAAAACATTGAGCCCGTTGTCTGCCCATATAAAGAATTCATAAAACCTCTGTCCCGTGCCATTCATACCCCTAGACCAAATCTTTAGAAGATGAGAATATGAGATCTCCTTTCATTGGCTGAAATGGATTATGCTAATGTATTTATTTGGCTAAAGGACATTGCAAATTTCTAATATTGGAAGTCTGGCACTGATATGTACCCCCCCCCCCCATTACAAGGCTCTTGGCATATATATATATATATATATATATAAAAGTTCTATGGTTTCGACTAAAGGCATTTTATGTTTTACACATATATGTGGTTAAACTAACTTTTACAATATTTACAATGGGGGAGGGTGGTTAAGCTAACCATTTGATTGCTTTTTGTTTGATATGTTTCTCCTCCTTAGTGGATTCATCTCTCTCTCTCTCTCTCTCTTGGGTTTGCATCAGAGCCATCAAGTAGAAACAATTATTGGTAGTAGAAACAAATAGATTCCTTCTTAACCTGTTCACAAAAGCCAAGTAAAATTTTTAATGATGGTGTGATCATGCAAGTGTATGAATTTTCAATTGAAATGATCTTTTACTGGACTGGTGGCGTTTGAGTAAATTACATCCCTAAGTAAGGCCGCTTTGCAGAGTTAGAGCCTATAAATAGAGGCACCAAGCAATGAAGTCTGTCAACTTGCACAAAGTGCTCTAGCTCTTTCCCTTACAAATAATCGTGAAAGTTTTATCATTGTTCTTCCTTGCCAGCATTATATCAACATGCCAAGGAATCCCCCACCAAATTGGCAGCCAACACAATCCTGGCATTGACTGCCTCAGATGGCATCTAGCTGTGGAAACTAACAACATCTGTGACTGGGAGGTGGCTCCACAAACTTGTGAAAACTACGTTGGACACTCTTGGGTTTGCATCAGAGCCATCAAGTAGAAACAATTATTGTTATTAGAAAAAAAAATTGCTATTCGGATGGATCCTGTCCTTGGGCGCATTACTTCTTCTGTATTTTTTGATTGGTAGATAGTGGGGGAGAGGGGAGGGGAGGTTTGAACCATAGACATGAGGTACCACGAAAGATGCCATTACCATGGGCTATCATTTGAAGCCCCCATATCTACCAGAAAAGTTTTTTGAATGTTATAAAAAAAATTGTTTTGTAATATTTGAATGGATAAAGATGTTTATACACAATCTTGTAATTGCTATGTATGTTTTGAAATTCACATCCATTACTACAACATCTTGAATTGATCAAAATGTTTTTTCCTTCTTTTCCCAGGCTGTCTCAAATTTTTTGAATGATCGTGCAAGGACAGTCAGACTATGACATCGAGCATGCTGAGTGGAGAGAGAAGGTATAATGTTTTCATTTCCCTTTAACTTCCTCTAATATCTTCCTGGTAGCCATGGTCCTTGTTGCTTAAAAATCTTGAATGCTTCTCTTTTATAGTTATCTAAACTGTCACTCACTCTTATTTTCTCAATTTGCACATACTCACAGCAAGTGGTGCCAAATTCGGGGTTGCATGCTTTATTTGGAAGCCTGAGAGTTAAATTATATCCCATGTGATGCATAAGAAGCATCTTCTGTGAGGCACTTTAATGTTAGTTATGAAAATTTTGAACAAGATACCTATTTTCTTAGTTCATGAAAAAAATTGCAGCTCAGACTTTGTATACCAGTAGACTAATAGCGAGTAGTAAAGCATTTTCAATATCTTTAGAACCCAAAACTTTAAGCATTTCTATTAGCATTTATGGATGGATTGAGAGTGTAGTGTCAAATGTTTAGGGGGTGAGTTAAGTTATAAATTGTTCATAATAAAAAATCTATAGATAATGTATTGTGTCTTTAATTCCTTTCATCAAAAGAAAAAAAGAATGAAAAGGAGGGGAATTTATGCTGTAGTTTCACTTATATAGCATGGATGGGTATGGTGGGTTGTCAGCTGAAAAAAAATGGGGATATCCCATGAATATTCATTGACCAGAGTTGTGCTAATAGGAGAGACTGTAATTAATAGGCAATAAAAATTTGCCAACTTCCTATGGTCTGATGTAGATTCATTGACATCTCCTGAGTTTATGAATTTTTCTGGTCACCCTATGGTATCCAAATGTTTGAGTCTACTACTCTCCTTGTATGGAGTGTGGCTTTGTTGCATTTTTCTTGTTTTTTCCTTCCTGTTTTACTTGATCATTGTAATTTTGTTTTTTGATTTTTGCCCCCACAGTACATCCCCAAGTACTTGGGCTGGTTATTTTTTCTTACCTATAAAATAAAAAGAATTAGTCACATGAAAATAATCGAGTACCATGAGGGATGTGATTAGAAAGAGATGTGGATGACTGAGAGTGTGGTAGCATATCCATCTCATGTCAGTAGATCTATTTTTGTTCATTTTTATGTTTTTTCCTGATTAGAGAAATATCATTATTAGATTTTCTGCTAGTGTGCGTTAAATTTTTTAGTCTTTTTATTATTATTATTTATTATTATTTTAATCTCCAGTAACTGCATGTCAATGGTTTCAGCTTTAGTTTTTGTTCCCCTGCATCCCCCTTCCCTTCTTTATGCATGTAAATATCCAATTAGGATAATGCGTTGGATTATTTAGTTTAAATTTGAACTATGATGTTGTCACTTGTCAGTCTTTATTATTGTGTTACTGTTTTTTATTTATTGTTAATTTACTGGGTGTTTATTCTTCTTCACGATTTTGGTGAAAATTGTTCTTATTATCCTTTTTGAGTTTGTGCTGGAGGATACTGTTGGTTAATCTGGTTTTCAGATTCTTTTGTGCTGTAATTGACACACATTCTCACATTGTCATATAATGGTGCCATAATTCATGCAGGTGGGGGGCTGCTTCTGCCTCTGCCAGAAGAGGTGGCATGACTGTTTTAGGGAAAGTCACGGTTCCAAAACCCATAAACTTACCAAGTCAAAGGTATTTGGTTCCTGCTGAATTCTTTATGTTCACTTTACAGATATGAATTGTTTTTGGCCCCCCTAAGATTTTACATCATCTCTCTGTTGTTTTAAGGTTAGAAAATCATGGCTTGGACCCAAGTGTGGAAATTGTTCCTAGGTAAGTACCACATCCCTCAGTCTAGGGTATCTGATCTCTTTGTGTGTGTGTGTGTGTGAGTATTATGATTTGTTTGTGTATCCATATAGTATTATAATGCTGTCACTATATGTCCTGATTATGAATGCCAAAGCAGTGCTTGAGTATATATGTTTAAACTTGTCAGGGGCACCCTTAGCTGGGGCAGTAGATCATCTTCTTCCACGTCAAATGCGTGGGGTTCTTCAGCACTGTCTCCGAGAGCTGATGGTGGTACTGGTTCACCAAGTCATTTAAGTGGCCGTCCTTCATCTGGTGGCAGCAGCACACGACCGTCAACTGCTGGTAGTGATAGAGCTCATGAACCTACTGCTAATGCATGGGGTCCAAACTCTAGGCCATCATCAGCTTCTGGTGCATTGACGTCTAGTCAGACGTCACTAACATCATTGCGTCCTCGCAGTGCAGAAACAAGACCTGGTAGCTCACAGTTATCCCGGTTTGCAGAACAATCATCTGAAAATCCAGGGCCATGGAGTGCTGCTGGGACTGCAGAGAAACTGGTATATTTCTGATTGTAAGCTCATTGTTTGATTCTTTGCATTTTAACAATACTTACAAATTAAGAAGTTTCCTGCGCAGTTTTCTTACTGAAGGATATGCTGCAGTAACAATATATTGTTTCTTCATTAAAGTTGTGCAAAATATGTTATGGATGTTATATTTAGCTTGTTATGTGGGCTGGATGTGTACATAAATCCTTTTTTAACCCCATTTACTGATATTTTTTTTTCTATAAAAAGAACTGTTTAAGCAAACTATATGCAGGACTGAAATGCAATAATTTTTTTTTTTTTTTTTTTTTTTTTTTTTTTTGTGTTAGGGCCGTTTTATGAAACATAGTTTCACTTAAAGTTCTGTGATTGGCAGGCAGTGCCTTTTTCTGTACTTTCAGTAATTAGTTAATATTTTATTGAATAATTCACTGCCTTCAATTTTATGCATAATACAAAATAAACATTAAAAAAGAAAACCCAGACAGTATTTTGCAGTTAAGAGTGATAAACTATGTGTCAACTGATCATAATTTGGAGCATCATGTACCGTGTGTATTTATTAATTATCTAGTAAATTCCGACAAAACTATAGAGGAATTAAAAGAGGCTTTTCCTTTTTATACTTCCTGTGTACTAGGGTTGCTCCACTTTTGCGCTTTTCTTTTAAGCGTATTTTTATTATTAATCCAAATGAAAAAAAAAAAAGGAATTAAAAAATTGTTGGGGGGGTTGGGAAGCTTGTGGTCTTTGGACTAGATGGCATCTCCTCCCTTAATTAGGGGTGGAGGATAAGTCAGGGGTTCAATACCATACGGGTGAGTGAGTTGAACTTGCTAGAAAAAGGATAAAAAATCTAGAATATCATTAATGCAATGACTACTCTTTGTTAGATTCAAAGAAAAATCTGAGGAATATATTGGAAGCATTTCTTTTTCTTGCTTGATTATACCGAAATCTTCAATGGAAATGTATTCTTGGTCTTCATTACAAAGAGCCTTGTAGTTTAACTAGCCTCTCCTGGTGCTTCTAACGGAGACATCCAAGGTTCAAATCCCCTCACCCCCACTGTTGAATTATAACAAAAATAGGTATTCTTGGCCTTCATTTTTTGTTTGTTTTTGTTTTTGTTTTAGTGATATCAATAACCATATCATGATTCACGCATATTGGAAGAGTGTCAAGGATATCTTGAGTTAAATTACAATTTTTGTGGTATCCCTATTTTTTGTCTGTAATGTATCTTTCCTTTGTTTGTTTAGAATCTCTCCCCTCTCGGTTTCTCTTACTTTGTCGCCACTTGTAGTTGCAGTAGGTTGAGGGGAAACAATTATGTGGTATTATATGGGATTAGTTTTTGGGTTGAGTTTTATACAGTATACTCTATGAAATTTCACCCTTGGCTATTCTTATTTTGTTTAAGCAGTTTATATTTGTTCTCTCTCTCTCTTGTGTCAGTTGTATGGCCTGATCTATGTTAGTTATCCACTGTTGTACCTGCAGGGAGTAATGGCACCCAAGAAGGATGCGTTTTCTCTGACTTCTGGAGATTTTCCAACACTTGGTTCGGAGAAGGATATTTCTGGTAAGAATACCGAGTCACAAGGTTATGTTTATCTTCAATTGCCTCCTTAATATTTTTTTAGTGTCATGTTTATGTTTTTTAGTTACTATCATCAGAGTTAAGGGTTAATTTGATGGTTTACACCACTTGCTGTCATTGTTATGTACTTCCTTTCTTGATTGTTATACTTTAACTTTAAAAATAGTCACTTACCTGAAGGATTGAAGCTGATGTCATGCCTATTGTCTCTTTTATAAAGCTTTGAAGAATGAAGAATCTAACTGCATTGCTATTTTTTCAAACTAAATTTTATGGAGCAATTTTAGTCATTTTAGTTATGCATGGTTTGCTTTACTTTTGCACTGTTTGTTAGATTTATGAAAGAAGAGGCTTATCATGGTGGTTCAAGTGTTTTAGTGGAATATTCTATGCAATTCTCTGATTGCTTGATCAACTGTGAATTACACAGACCACGGTTCTCACAGGCGCCCAGGCTCGTCTTCCGGTGGAATAGCACTTCCCAAAGAGAGGAGTGGGGCTTCTACAGTTGGTTTGTGTACATGCAGTCAATTCCCATGCTTTTAATGAAGATGCTGGGTTCCTGTTTCTTGTGCCAATTTCTGTTTTAACGTTTAGCATTGCCTCATTCGAAAAAGGTATTCTCTTATTTCAGGTGATGTTTCTGTAAATGCAAATGTGAAAAGCGGTACTGCAAATTCTTGGGTAAGAGATCTCCCTGCATACAGTGATGAGGGAGTCACAACCGGTGCGGAGAGGTGGCAGGGCGATCCCCACCCATACCCTAATCCTAGTATTCCTCCTCAACATTATGAAGCTTGGCATGGTCCTCCAGTAACTAACCCTCCAGGTTGGTTCCGACCTCCAGGAGGTCCTCCATATGGAGCTCCTGTTGCTCCTGGTGGCTTTCCCATGGAACCATTTTATTATCGCACTCAAATCCCACCTACTGCTCTTGCCAATCCACAGCCAGGTCCCCCACCAGGAGGCGCACCAAGAGGACACCATCCAAAAAATGGAGATTTGTATAGACCTCATATGCCCGATGCTTACATTCGCCCAGGTATGCCAATGAGGCCTGGCTTTTTCCCTGGTCCAGTTGCATATGAAGGCTATTATGGTCCACCAATAGGTTACCACGCATCGAATGAACGAGATGTTCCATTTATGGGAATGGCAGCTGGCCCCCATGTTTATAACAGGTACCCAAGCCAAAATGCTCCCGAGCCTGGCAATTCTCAGGGAAGATCTGGTGGATATGGTTCTACTGGCAAAACATCGGCTGCAGAACATGTGGAATCTGGTCATCATCATGATCCTCGAGGACCATACAAAGTTCTTCTGAAGCAGCAGAATTGTTGGGAGGGAAAGAATGAAGAGAAAAAATGGGAGGGTACAGTTGCAACAAATGCTGCATATGTTGAGAAGGGGGACCAACCAGGAATTTCTTCATTGGAAAATGACCGGAGGTCAGATTACAGAAATGATGAGGAGATGGCTTTAAGAAGAACAGAAACCAGTCAAGAAGTTTCGAGTCAGACTTATGACAACCAACGATCTTATTCTTCTGTCCCTGTAAAAGTAAAGTCTCCTGAAAGTGTGGGAAATATGAGGGGATTGGATGACATTTCGATGACACATTTGGAACACACATCCCCTGGTTTACAAGAAGTTCAAGGTCCTGTTTCAGCTGTTCCAAAAGATTCCTCTCTGATTCAAAAAATTGAGGGATTAAATGCAAAAGCCCGGGCTTCTGATGGACGGCATGATATTACATCTGTTTCCAGTTTGGAGGAGCGAAAGGATAAATTTCAGGTTCAGAATGCCAAGGCTAACCATTCTACAAATGAAGTTGGTAGTGGTTTTGTGTATACCGAGAGAACCCACACCACTGGAATGACAAATTCTGCCTCCCGTGAAATGGGATTTTCTGCTGGAGATAAGAGCCTTGAATCTACAGTAGTCAGTGGAACAACCATCTCCAGGTTTTTTTTTTTTCCTGTTCTGTACCTTGCAGGCTTTCACTAACAATGTAGTAGTTATTTCTGTGTTCGTAAAATACTGATTTGCAGATTCACAGGAGATCTACACATGGTGTGCAAGGCAGAGGTGGTAATCGTGGAAGAGGAGCACTCAATAGCCAAGAGGTTGATGGGTGGCGGAAAAAATTTCCAGTGGTAGACTCTCCAAGCGTTGTATTAGCTTCACATTCTGACGTTCATGTGCATGACCACCATACCTCTGTTGAGGCTTCTGCAAAGTCTGGACCATATCCTGTAGCAAGGGATGAGAGAGAATCTGCTGATCCTGTTTCTGATCCAAGTGATTATCAAGCACAGGTAAGATATCCTTTTTTTTTTTTTTTTTTTTTTAATGTTCCTTGTAGCTTTTATGCTTTTGAGCCTTATGATACTGGTATACTTCATCAGCGTCCTAAGTTGAGAGAACTTGAGCAACGTGCCAAACAACTAAAGGAGGAGGAGGAAGAACGGACAAGAAGGCAAATGGCCAAGGCTCATGCAAAATTGGAAGAGTTGAATAAGCGTAAACAATCGATGGATGGTTCAAATCAGCAGTCAGAAGATGCTTTAAGTGGTGCTATCCAGAATAAGCAAGAATTGAATGTAGTTCCTCAAATTAGTGAGGGTAGCACCGGTAGAGTGGAACAATCCTGTGTTTTGTCCGGTGAGCTACCTCCAGAGAAACCTAAGAGTGCTAACAGGGAACCTTTAGTGCAAAACCAGTCGGGGTCCTTGCAGCGAGATGCTGAATGTGCTGATGTTGCTCATGTTAATAATGCTCCCCATGTTCATGATGGTAATGCCTCAAAGCAGAAGCGTATGAACTACAAACAAAAGCAGAATATTCTGTCAGAAAAGAAAATTGATGAGAAGTCAATTTCCACCCATAATGATGAGGCGCCGAAAAGTCATCCTGATGCAGCAGGTAAGGTCACAGTGTCAGTTGGGGGACTTGCTAGTGAAAGTGCTTTGAGCTGTGAGTCAAGCTTGCCTGTGAATGCAAATGCCATGGCCGAGTCGTCCGTTCATCAGAGAAAGAAGAATGGCAGAAGTGGCAAGAACAAGCACAAAGCGGAGTCAGCATCGTCTATGGCGGCTTTACAATCATCAGAATCAAAAGAAACAAATCATGTTAATGCTTCTGTTGAAAGTGGTAGGCCAAAGGCTTCTGAGTCTGAATTGGATCCTAATTCAATTGAGTCGGTAACCATTTCCAAAGATGCAAATCAGTTACCAGAACAGCGCTTATCTTTACCCAGCGAAGATCATGGTAGAGTGAATAGCCAGGGGAAATCTCAGCAGTCTCGCAGGATGCCAAGAAATCCACATGTTAATAGATCCGCAGAGAGAATCCAGAGCGATGTTATTTGGGCACCGGTGCGGTCACAGAATAAAGCTGACACTGAGGAAGCCAGTCATAAAAATGTAGTTGAGTCCAGTATTTCATCCGTCAAGAGTGATCATCAAGTCCAGAGCAATCCCAAAAAGAGGGCAGAAATGGAGAGATACATACCAAAGCCTGTAGCAAAGGAAATGGCTCAGCAAGGATGCATTCAACAACCAGTGGCATCTTCAATTAATCAGAATACATCAGATGAGACTGTTGGGAAAGCAGATTCTAGTTCTCAATTCACGGAATTTAGTCAACCTGCTAGTTCACCTAGTGGAAAAGTTGGGCTTCCCTTTGAGTCCAGGAATGGGGATGGTAGACAGAATAAGCAGGGAAAAGCACATGGGTCGTGGCGGCAACGGGGTTCAATGGAGTCAGTCGGCGTGCAAAGTATGCAGGAGGGACCTTCTTCATACCCTGATCGGAATGTTCAAAAATCAGTTGAGGATTTCCAACCTCAGAAGCCTGACGTGAATTCAGTGAAAGAGCAACCGAAATATTCTGAAGAAAGTAATGCTTCTGATGGATGGAACATTCACAACCATTCTGATTCAGTTCCACCGGTTGCAGTTTCTGTCATAAAAGATCAGGGAGTAACAGGCAGAACGAAACGGCATCCACTCAAGGGACAGAAAGGTATGGGGAATAATAATGATTCTGATCACAAGAAAATAAATACTCATTCTTCAGCCTCTGAAATGAGTCAGTCAGACTTGCCTACTACTTCAAAAGAAAATAGAGGTCTTGGGGAACGGTCAACTGCTCATTGGCAACCCAAATCTCAGATGTCTTCAGCTAATTATCAACGGGGAGGCAGAACCAATAGTGGTCAAAGTGTAGATGGTGAAGTTGCCTGGACAAACAAAAAGGAGTATACTCCCCAGGGTGAAGTACCTCTGGCAGCACAACAAGACAAGAGTTTAGGTGAAGTTGTACCCCAGCCTCACCATGATGAGTCTCCCTCTAAAAAATGCACTGCAGAAGAAGCATTAAATGTAGGGCATCAAGAGGCTAAAAGAGGTAGAAAAGTAGGTTCGCTAAAGGGACGAACCCACTCCCCGAATCGAGTTCATGTTAGCCCAGTTGAACATGCTCCTGCAAATATTGATGTTAGACATGAGCAACGGTCATCATCAGGGTTCCGCAAGAGTGGAAACCAAAACAATAACCGTTTTGGCAGAGGGAATGAATCTCGTGGAGATTGGAACTCATCTGGGCAAGATAGCAAACATAACAACCAACCTGTAAACTGGGAAAGGCAGAGGCACAATTCACATTACGAGTACCAGCCAGTGGGCCCGTTTAACAATAACAAGTCCAACAATGCTGAAGGACCTAAAGATGGAACTCATAATGCAGGTCCGAGGTTCAGGGAGAGAGGTCCGAGTCATTCAAGGCGTGGTGGAGGGAACTTTTATGGACGGCAAAGTGGCAATGATCGAGTAGATGCTGGTTATGAGTAGTGATGATAGAAATTCCATGGTCAGGTTTTTGTTTGACTATAAACAACTCCATAATTTGTAGTGGATTGATCCCTCATGTTTTCAGGTAGTACTAATTTTTGCGTAGTAGATCTTTTCAGTTATAACTTATTTATTAATCAATTGTCGACTGATGGCTATATGTTGTGCAGGGCTTGGAGCAAACTTGATGTGAAGTGATCTTAGGTGGTTAGTTTCCTCTCATATTTTTGCAAATGTATCTGATCTAAGCAGTGTAATTTGGTCACAGCGTGTTCGCTGTGGAACCCTCAATCTGTCATCTTGTATTTAGTGACCATTATCCCTTTACTATGGAACACGAGAGAGGAAGAAGTGAAGTTTTCTGGTTCCCCATCGTATATCGCAATTTTCAGTTTGTGTTGTGGTGCTTGTGTTGGTGTGTGTGAATTGCCCTCTTTGTGGGGTTCAGCTTAATGCTTTAGAAATTGAAATAGCATGTGTATTAGCTATTAATAGCCAAGTAGCTCAACTAGTGTTTCCAGCAAAGCAAAGACATTCAAGGTTCAAATCTCACTATTAAATATATAACACTAATAACAGTGATCAAACAAACCACCAAGGCATATTTCTCTATCTACAAGCTACTTGACAGTCTTGATTAAATTATTGATTTTCCTATAAAAAGTAAACACTACAACTAAAACTCTGTACCCCCTTCTTCTATAAATCTATACTAATAGTTGATAACTAAAATATAATTGGAATAATACTATTTCATTTAATTAGATATAATGATTTTAAAAATAAAATGGTTTCTCCCCTCTCATCTATATATATGTACCTATGTTCTCATCGCAAGATATAGATAAAAAGGGAAAAAAAAGTAAGATACAAAAAATATATAAAGAGCAAAGATTGATATATTAGCATTAGAAATAATATGATGCAGTGAATAGCCACTAAAAAAAACAAGTAATTCAGATATAATTTTGCTCTAATGTATGTTTATCTTTTCTTTATATTTTCTTTATTTTATAACAAAATAAATAAATAAATTTGACGATGAATTTTGATTTCCATTTTGTCAACTGCAAGTCGGCAAGTCTGCATTGATAGAGGCATCGGTGGGACAACGCAGCCATTTAGATATGGTTGAGTAGCTCGTTGGGCCCCCATTCTCTGTTTAAGTCCAGGCTTGGGATGAATCTTTGTTTTACCATGCTATCCTTGTTGCTCTTGCTCATCTGAGTAGTCTTCATCTTTGTCTTGCTATTTTCTTTTCTATGCAAATGGTTTATTAATTACTACTGTGGGGCCAGAATATCCGGTAGCTTTGGCCCACTCCAAGCCAGGTCCAAATGGCCCACGCCGAGGACGCATGATGAGTCCGAGGATGACCCTGTCCTCGGGCGTCCAAGACCTCGGAAGAACACGAGGACCACCCTACCAAAGGACTCCTGGAATATCCGAGGAGAAGAGGGCCCAGTGCCACGCGTTGGCAACAGAAGTACGGAGAAGGAACAAGCCCTGGGCGAACTGTCACCTCGGCATTGAATACGCTCACCTAACCTTTTTGGCCGCATTAATGGGGATGTAACTCCTTGGCAGGGCAACATCGATCAGGGTGAGCCACCTGAGCATGGATATGACCTCTGATGGGACAGACGGTCAGGAGGGAGGCCAATAGATGATTAACAGGAGGAGGAAGAGAGGGAGATATAAGAGAGGGGAACAAAGTGTAAAAGGGGGATCTCTTTTGTGGAGGGGAAGAAAAAACCTCCTCGACCATGGGCCGAGGAGCATCCCCCATTGTAAATTGGTCTTAGCATTTTTCAATAAAAGGAAAGTATTTGATCCTTCATGGAGGGCCGGTGAGCGCCTAAACCTTCAACCCACTCTCTACAAATTCATTGTTCTGGGTTCGTTGGGGCCTGCGGGAACTCATATCTTTTGGGCTACAAAAACAGACCCTACAATTGGCGATGTCTGTGGGAAGGATTAGTGCGCTGACAGGTGCAACAGGCGATCATTCTAAGTAATCATTCTACGGAAGATTGGTGGTGATTCAAAAAAAAAAAGAAAAAGAACTACCAGACAAACATTGCAGAAAAATAAAAAGTCCGAAATAGAAGATCCAGCAGAAACGAAAATGAACTTCATGTTACTTTATTAAATCAAAAGGGGTACAATGTATAAACAGAGGCTCAGGCAGGCGTGTTTCAAAACTACTCCTACAAGCTAATCTTACAAACAGAGGCCTAGGTGGACCCGTCCTAAAACTAGCTAGAGGGAAGTGTCAACCCGTGCTTTTATTGGCATCAAGAGAATGGGAGAGCTTGACAATAAAAGGAGGGAAGGAGGCGGGCTTGTTTCAAGGCCACCAACAACTTCTTTCCCGGTGCAGCGGAGCTTGAACAAAGCGAGGAGCAGATGCAGGGGCACCGGGATGCCCTCCCCCGTGATGTTCCCTTGATTCTCTCCAATCCTCACGAGCGTTGGCCGTCGGAGACGGCAACACCCGGGCACCAGCCATGACATGATTTCGCGCGTCTCCTTCGTCGGAGGTGCGCTCCAGGGAGAGACATTAGGTACTTCAGCGACATCCCTCTTGGCCACCGTGCACGGCACTGTCAGTGTTACGCCTAGACTCTGCCGCGCCAGAAGCCCAGTGGGGGCTGCGGTTACAACGGCTCTTGGCACGGATGTCCTCACACCCGCCCAAAGCCGCCCCATATCTGTTAACTCCGGTCACAATTCTGGCGGGGTTATTAAAGGGGCTTGGGGAGCTGAAAGGGCGTGTTTCTGTTTGTATTGGGGAGTTCATGGAGTATGGAGAAACCATCCCCCCGGAAAGTCTTATATAGAGGATGAAGGTTGGTGAGAATTAATCCACACAGAATTCGAAAGGAGAATTATCAGCAGTGCTAATCACGAAACTACCAAATTCCAAGGGGACCGTAGACCGCTGGATTTGTGTCAATTCACGAGGACATTAATGAAGGCGCGACTCGCGCACCGAAACGTCAAGCGTGGAGCTCAAACGGCCAAGGGACGCCTCGTAAATGAAAAAGACGGGGACTCGAGTTGGAGGCGAGGTCAACGCCACGTGTAAGATCATAGTCCGACCCAAGGAGGAATCGTCTCCAATAAAGCGGTCCGAGGGCAAACCCCTTCTTACAGAAATGGAAGCGTTAGACAGAACCAAGGCATTGCATGGTCCTCGGACTCAAGCCTATGGGGAAACTAACCGCTTAACTATACCTGGGTACTAGACAGAACCAAGGTATTGCATGGTCTTCAGACTCAAACCTATGGGGAAACTAAATACTTACAGAAATAGAAGCGTTAGACAGAACCAAGGTATTATACCTTGGTACTAGACAGAACCAAGGTATTGCATGGTCCTCGGAATCAAACCTATGGGGAAACTAGATACTTACAGAGAAATGGAGGCGTTAGACAGAACCAAGGTATTGCATAGTCCTCGGACTCAAGCCTATGGGGAAACTAACCGCTCAGCTATACTTGGGTACTAGATAGAACCAAGGTATTGCATGGTCCTCGGACTCAAACCTATGGGGAAACTAGATACTTACAGAGAAATGGAGGCGTTAGACAGAACCAAGGCATTGCATGGTCCTCGGACTCAAGCCTATGGGGAAACTAACCGCTCAGCTATACCTGTGTACTAGACAGAACCAAGGTATTGCATGGTCCTCGGACTCAAACCTATGGGGAAACTAGATACTTACAGAGAAATGGAGGCGTTAGACAGAACCAAGGCATTGCACGGTCCTCGGACTCAAGCCTATGGGGAAACTAACCACTCAGCTATACCTGGGTACAAGACAGAACCAAGGTATTGCATGGTCTTTGGACTCAAACCTATGGGGAAACTAGATACTTATAGAGAAATAGACGTTAGACAGAACCAAGGCATTGCATGGTCCTCGGACTCAGGCCTACAGGGAGACTAACTACAAAATATCCCAAGTTAGGAAAGGGTCAAGCCCCACCTAGCCTTTGAGATGTAAGAGAACTGCCCATACATACGTTCTCTCTCCTTATCATCGTTACTGACAGAATTGGCCGACATACAATTTAAGCTAAAATCGTGCAGATTAAAGGAAAAGAGGAAAAGCAGGCAGCGCGTACATAGATAAGCAGTTGAACTAAATAGAAAGGAAAATTAAATTCGCATTACAATAATGAGTCCGTAAAAGTTGCATGGCAAGAGCCACAGTACATAGAGGAGAAGCACAACAAATAAAATAAAATAAAATAAAACGGCGTGAAAGTAGGACAAGCCGAGATGCCAGGGAGTTTACTCCTTTTGCTCAGGCTGGACAGGGGCAACCCCTGACCCCTCCGAGCCCTGGCTTGAGGGGACGGCCTGCAAGGGTACGGCGAGAACAGCTGCTTCCTCGGTGGTGGGGGTTGGATCATCGGAAGGGATCTCCACTATCTCTCGGGGCACCTCCTTGCTCGAATGCTCCCTAGTTCAGCTGCCCCCACCTCTTCAACAATCTCCCCGGCCTTAGCGCCATCAGGGGCGGCCTCGAGGATAGCGGGGGGGTAATACACGCTCTCTGCCTTCCATAGGTCGGACGTGGCCTCCACCCCAGCTTGTTTGAGGGCCTCAGCCCAGACCTGGGAGCAGTATCGCCTACATACGCCAGGGACTTGAGCTTTATAGAGGGCCTCTACCGTATCCACCCTCTCAGCGTAGGCTGCGGTCGCGACCTCCTCTTTGGCAGTCAGGGCCATCTCCCTGCCATGGTCCGCCTCGTCCTTAGCCTGCCGGGCCTGGTCTCTGGCCCATTCGGCCTCCCTTTGGGCCCCCTCGGCCATTGTCACCTTAGCCTGCAGATCAGCGATCAGATCCCTCGCGGTCTGCAATTGCTCCCTCGCCTCGCCCAGGCGCCTCGTCTGCTCCTTGGCCTGGTTCTGGGCGCCCTCAAGACCAGACAGTGCACTGTCCCGCTCCCTGGTCACCGCCTTCAAATCCTTTCGGGCCTTGGCGAGGTCAGCCTCAGAATTCTTCAGAGCCCCGGTGGCCCGGAAGCGCCAATCACGCTCCAGTTTGAAGGGCCTCCCTCTGGTCGTTCGCCGCCCCCTCCAACATAAAGATAGCCTGGACAGCCTGCCAGAATAACCAATGCGCTATAAGCCCAATAAAAGAAGAAGAGTGGGAGAAGAGTCGAGGTTGTAGCCCTTACCATCTCCACATATCGCTTGAGGCTGAGGAAGACCTGCTCGCTCGTCAAAGAGTTAAGCTCAGCCATGTCTGCCGGGAGCAGCAGGCTCCTCTCCAACGCATTGGCCACGCGCGCACCTTCGCCTTCATTGAAGTCCCTGAGGGAGGCGTTATCCCTCAAGGGCTCCCCACGGAGCATCGGGGCTGGGAGCCAGGCCTGGGCCTCGGAAGAGGTGGTGTCGACGACCTGCCTCTCCTCGCTCTTGTCGCCTATTTTGAGCTGCTTGGACGGCCGTAGAGTAGTGTCCTCCTTCTACGAGGACACCGTCTTATCCTCCACGGGCCTTTTACCCTTATCCTTCTTCTTCTTGGAGTCGGTAGGCACGGACCTAGAGAGCGAGTGCGTCTGAGAAGGAGAAGGAGGGAGCTTCTGCTGAGTGGAAGTCAACCTAGTCTTCGGAGGTGGAGTGGGAAGTATCTGTTGGGGCTCCCCCGGCTGGCCCTCAATTAGGTTCAGCAAGTTGGTGGTGGGCTTCCTCTTGTAACCCATTCTCGGCCGAGGAGGGGCTTCTGAAGTAAGGAGGTCTGCTTCTGTCAAATTGGGATCACCCAAGTCCTCGGGAGGGTCCTCGGATTGATCAAGCTGAGCGAAAACGTCAAATGCGTCCCCTTGCCCCTCTGGAGTTCCCTCGGCGGCCTTGGCGAACGGTTGGGAAGAGGAGGGGACGGCTAGTGTGACAGCTTCCTGGTCGGACGACTCCTTGGGGAACAAAAATCCATCCTCGGTCACAGTAATCTTCGGAACCGGGAACGATTTCCGGGTAGGTTTATACCCCAAAATTATGTGGGCAGCCCTAACCTGATTGTCGTCCTCGTTTATATACACCGACGCCCTCAGCACCTTCTGCAAATCCTCCCGATTGACCAGATGGAAGTGACGCTCAAAAGCATGCAGGTCTGCAAACGGAAAGCACCACCGTGTTAGTAAAAAAAAAAAAAAAAAAAAGACGGGAACTTGAAACCCTTCCTGTTTCCCACTGCCCCACCTGGTATTCCCTCTGTTGTCGAGCAGTGAAGGCCATCGTGCCACTCCCCTGACACGATGAGGAAATCCTCGTTGAAACCCTTGTTGGACTCGGGGAGGCACTGAATGAGCCGCACCCTGTCGTCTCTCGTCTTCAGGTAATACGACTTGCCCTTAAGAAGCTGAAGGTTGTAACACCAGTTCACGTCGTGGTGGGTCAACCTCAGCCCCATCTTCTCGTTCAGGGCTTCCACGCAGCCCAGGATCCTAAAGACGTTTATCCTACACTGGGTGGGGGCCAATCGGAAGTGCGTGAGGTAATCCCTCATCACCGGCCCCATGGGGATTATCATCCCCCCTTCAAGGAAGGCGACAATGAGAATTACCACCTCGCCCTCCTGTCTGTATATGCACCAATCCCCGTCCTCACAATATCTCAGACCTACATTGCCGAGAATTCGGTAGTCGGTGATGAATTTCTCTATCGCCTCCTCAATATCGACGAATTTCTTAAACCTACCCATCCCGGTTGACACCTAAAAGAACTAAGAAAGAACAGGCGAAGTAGAAGAAAGAGTAGAGAGAGAGCTCAGAGAGGGACAGAGCTACTTACTGAAAAGAGGAGGAGCTTTTCGGACAGACTTTTTGTGCTGGAGGTACTAGTGAAAGTGTGGCTGAACTCAGGAGGGGTGCACGGGAATCCTTGATTACAAATGGGAAACAGGAAGAAGCGGTTCGTACGGGTATTTATACCCCAAATCGAGGAACCATGCGGGTTTTCCATCCCATAAATGCGAGACGAACCTCCACCGTTGGATGGGTAACTCCTCATTAGACTTGGGGAGCACAGAGCCGCCTGAATTTAATAAGGGACACGTTACGTGCTCCGAAACGTCAGCGACGTGCCTTGGGCAGATGAATAGACCCCAGTACTGACCGGGGGGGGGGAGGGTAAGGCCGAGGATGTCAAAATCCTTCTCCTCGCTCGAGGATGCGTGCAGCAAGATTTTGAGGGGCTATTGTGGGGCCAGAATATCAGGTAACTTTGGCCCACTCCAAGCTAGGTCCAAATGGCCCACGCCGAGGACGCATGATGAGTCCGAGGATGACCCTGTCCTCGGGCGTTCGAGACCTCGGAAGAACACGAAGACCACCCTACCAAAGGACTCTTGGAATATCTGAGGAGGAGAGGGCCCAGTGCCACGCGTTGGCAACATAAGTACGGAGAAGGGGCAAGCCCTGGGCGAACTGTCACATCGGCATTGAATACGCTCACCTAACTTTTCTGGCCGCATTAATGGGGATGTAACCCCTTGGCAGGGCAACATCGATCAGGGTGAGCCACCTGAGCACGGATATGACCTCTGATGGGACAGACGGTCAGGAGGGAGGCCAATAGATGATCAACAGAGGAGGAAGAGAGGGAGATATAAGAGAGGGGAACAAAGTGTAAAAGGGGGATCTCTTTTGTGGAGGGGAAGAAAAAACCTCCTCGGCATGGGCCGAGGAGCATCCCCCAATTGTAAATTGGTCTTAGCATTTTTCAATAAAAGGAAAGTATTTGATCCTTCATGGAGGGCCGGTGAGCGCCTAAACTTTCAACCCACTCTTTACAAATTTATTGTTCTGGGTTCGTTGGGGCCTGCTGGAACTCATATCTTTTGGGCTACAAAAACAGACCCTACAACTACTATTATTATTATTTTTATTTTTTAACTCTTCAATTACCCTTTATCGTAGTGAGAAAGGTAAGATCAAGAGTATTTGAAAAGTTAAAAAATAAAATAATAAAAACATTTGAAAAAAAACTTCAATAATTTTTTTTTAATGAATAAAGTGCAAGACTTTAGGTGTAGATTAGAAATTATCCAATGATTAGCAACAAATGTAATTATGTGAGAATATATATATATATATATATATTTATATTCTTCAGTGTGGACCTTAATCCATGATCAACTATTCTATTACTGAAGTAAGTGCCCTTAAATTTGACTATATCTCCGTTGATTCACTACTTTTGTGTTTTATTTTGCTCATAACATGTATTGATTGGACAACAACCATTATTACCGCGGAGCATTTCTTATTAAGATTTATCTTGATATCAACATTACCTATTTATTTTTTATTTATATATTTTTGAAAAGCTCTTCTTAAATTCAGATCAATGTTATCATCTTAGTATATATTAATTTTATTTCTTAAAAATGGCTGGCATTAAACTGTATAATATATATAATATAAAAACATATCATAATTGATACTACAAGTATCACTAAATTTAAAATTACCTCATATTACAAGTTATAGAACATATAGTCAATCCTTCCAAGATGCCAATCATAAATAATAAAAATAAAAATCCTTCCCTTCCTTTTCAAGAACTCGAATTTAGGAGTCATGGTTACAATTTATGATTTGAGATCAACCCTTGTTTTGAATGTGTCATAATGATTTTTAGAAATATTTATAGATCAACCCTTGTTTCGAACTATCATTTAAAAAAAAAAAAATCCCTCATTTTGAATGTTTCATAATCATTTTTAAAAATATTTATAATCTATATGTAACACCTTGGATCTTTTGAGTACTAAAGATTAGCCCAATAGAAAAAGGGTGTTCAAGGGGGTGAGAATTATAAATTTCTCAACTTCTCTATCACTAATTAATTTGAGGCTCTATCAAGGTCCTACATATGTACTTTCTCACACGTCTGACTCATGATGTAGATAACATCCACCAACAAGTGGTACATTACTCTAATACTATTTGTAACACCTTTAGTCCTTAGAGTTTAAAGAGAAATTCTACACTCACAATATTTTCACAACAAATCTTAGATAGTAAGTTGTTATTGGTTCTTAATTGAACTAATTATTAAAATTATTTTATTATCCACCAATAACAACTAGTAACTACCTATCATTTAAAATTTATTGAAAAAATATTGTTAGCCTGCATTTTTCAAGTCCAAATGTCTTAACTCAAGGGAGGTGTAAAATGTCCAAGGATGATAAACTTCTTACTTCTTAACCTTTTTGTCATGACGTGGGTGTTTCATGGCCAAATCCTTTGCCTTTTCTTTATAATAATTAAAAAAAAAAAATTACGAGACCCACAACCCGAATCACCAAAACGGGTCATGTCACAAAGACCACCGATTCCAAATTTTCCATTTTAATTATAATTATTTTTTTATTTTTCAACCGCCTTTCTTTACCGTACCGGCTTTTTTAGTTTTTTTTTTTTTTTTTTTGGGTGCTTCGTTATCATCATATAATATCATATCTACTGTGAAAAAAAGGGTCCTATAAAAACCCTAAATTCAATCACCCAAACTCTCTCTCTTTGTTATATTTATAGAAATTCAATTAGAGGATAAAGATAAAAAGGGTGCTCTTATTCTTATCATAATTGTATCAAGTTCTGGTTTTTTTAGCAACCCTATATAGAAATTAGAAAAAAATTTGGTTTTTGAGGAGCTCATGAATTCAACTGCACAGGTCAGTGTAAATTTACAACTTTTGGAGCTAAAGTTGTTGTCTTTCGCTTTATCTTAGGCTTTTGCTTTCTGGGTCTTTCTTACTTTTTTTTTTTTTTTTTTTTTGGGCTGGGAATGTATTTGATTCTGTTTGGTGGCCTAGAAAATTGTGGAAAAAAGGAAAGGAAATTGAATTTAAAATATTACATTCTGGGTTTTTTGTTGTTGTTTCCCTTCTTTTCTATAAGAAAATGAAAAACTTAGCTTTTCTTCTGCTAATAATTGGGGATGCATAATTCTCACGCCATTTTTTGTGTCAATCCTTGTTGGGTATTGGAGAGAGTGTGTTGTTGTTGTTTACTAGTAAAAGTTGGCCATGTATGGGTTTCTTTTTACTGAAAGTTTAGATTTTGTTTACAGATTTTGGAATATGTGTTTTTCAATATTCTTTGGTTTTGAGTATTATTTAGATGGGTGATTTTGAATTTTGCATCTGTAGAACTTGCTTGTATTATATTGTTGTAAAATTGTGAACTTTTTGTATTATGTTGGGGGGATTTTACTTGGCTTATTATCTTCTGTCTTTGGATAAATTACGTGTTTATTGTGTCATTTTTTTTGAATAGGCCCTGTTAAGTAAATGATTGGGTGGTTAAGGGTGAGACAATGGTGTTGGTAACCCATCAAATGCAGGTAATGTAAGAAAGCCTTGATCACTTTATCTATATGCTTCTATGATGTTTGAGAAACAGAGTTATTTGATGTATAAGACTCGATAGTTAGCGACGTTCAACGTGTAACCTTCATTTATTTACATGGGTTTCAGATATCTACATGTATAGAAATCTTCTACTCTTAATTGTAAGTTTTGGTTTGGGAAAGAACCAGTTTAAGCAGTCCAAGAATGCATCTGTTTTATTCAAAAGAATGGTAGATGTTGGGCTAAATGACAATGTTAATGTTCAGCATTTAGAAAAAACTTCCTCAATAAATTGTTTTTTGTGCAATACATCTGAAATTCAAGTTTACATGAAAGAAGACAATACTTATCAAAAACATGAAAGAAGATAATCTATTTATTCACTTCGTAAATGTTCCAAGCCTGACTATGTTTCTTGCCCCCATATTAGTTTTATTAAAATACTGAGCCACATAAATTTATATGTTGTTAACATGTTGCCTTGTTCTTTTTTTAGTTTTAAATTCTTGTGCTGGTTGCAATGCATGGAAGCATCTAAATAAGTATAACCTGGTAGAGAAATGAGTCAGCTGACGGACGGTGTCAATGTTTTTTACATGGATTAAACAACATGAACATAGATAAGTTAACAATCATGTGCAAGAAATCTGCTCATATATGTGCTTGCAATATTTTCCACATGAGCCAAGGAGCAGTCAGCCATGTCAATTATTTTGAGACTGTATTGACTCCTAACTTTTGATCTATGTCCATGTGATGTTAGTTAAAATCCATGAAAGTTTTTGACATGTTATCTTGCATAAACACGCTATGTGCTATTGCTGTGTGATAGTTTCTAGTTATTGTAAAATGTTCTCATCTTGTATTCACTAATTCCTAGATTCATCTTTTGACTTATGTATATTTTGAAATCTAAAAATATTAATCTGTTTTATGCATTTCAGAATTCTTATTCAACATTTCCCTTGAGGCCAATATCATGGAGCAAAGGGATGATGTTGAAGCATTCTGCAGCCACACTTCAGATGGTTGGGAAAGTAGATAGGTGTTACCTATTAAAGTACAACATTCGTTTAAGGTGAGAATTTTCCTTCTTAAGTGTGTCCTACTGCCAATATACCATTTAAAACCAGGAGAATTGAAAATATGACTTGTATGTTTGATGGTTTAAGGTGTCTGCCTCCTCAAGTTGTTAATGTTTTATATTTTCATGTTTATTAGTTATTGGATTTACAGTTGTGGATTTTCAGTTAATCGATTGGATAATGGTTCACAACACAAGCACATCCTTCTGTTATCTTCATTCTGCCTCTCCTTTTTGTGTAACTAATTGGTAGGCCTGCATATCAGATTCAAACTTCACGCAGATTTATCATTCATAATAATAATAATAATAATAAAATGTTGAAGTAAGAAACCAAAAAAAAAAAAAATTCAACTTATTTGGTAGGCATTAAAATCATGAAATATACCTAGGATGAAAATTAGACAAGATTTAATGAATTTTTTTGCATATGGTTTTGTTTGTCTGTGGTCAAACTCTTTTATTTGGGTTGAAAGTGGTATTGTTCTTTAAAAAAACTCATTTGTGTTATTTCAAAAGCCATTCACTGTGTTATTGCCCATGAGACGTGGTTCTTTATTTTTCTTAATGTTTGGGGTTCACTAGGTGATGTGCAGGAGAGTGGTGGGTGCGCTTTTTGGGTGGAGGATCATTTTAGTAATCATGCCAATTTGCTTGGAACATAGCCCCATTTTGTCTGGTGTAGTTATGGAGGGAGAGGAATAGTCACGCATTTAATGGTGTGGAGATTCCAGTTGTGGTTGAAATCTTCATTGTTGAGATCTTTGTTTGATTAATCTTGTACTCTCCAAAGAAGTGATGAGCATTCTATTGTAGATTTTACAGGCTCTCCTTTTAGATTGTAATTCTTTAGGAGAGTTTTATGTATACATCTTGTGTACATAAGCCTTTCCTCTTTTGAATAAAATGATTGCTTCAAAAAGAACATAAATGTTAAAACATATGAAATAAATTTAAGAGAGGGGGTGAGGGTGGGGGGTGATTGCTTCTTCCATGATCTGGTGATAGGGATAGTTTTGTTCTGAACTTCTGTATCTGCATATTACAATGATTCTTTGTACATTTCTATGTTCTTGAGTTATACAGGTGTAGTTTTTCAGATTAAAATTATAAAATTATCTATAATTTTTAAAAATTTGGTATACCGATGTTTGTGGGTGGTATTCTAACAATTTTTCTTTCTCATACTTTAGAAGTAATATATTTATGTGTGTGTGTGCGTGCGTTTATGTGTGTGTGCGTGTGCGCGTGTGTGTATGTGCGTGTGTGTATATTATTTTAGAAATAGCCGGAGTTTTGAAGATACAGTGAGAACCATGCCTGATCTCAAGTTATTATTTCTTTGAACTTTACTGGACTGGTTGTCAGCTTTGAGGAGTCATTCTTTATTTTCAGTTGTTGATCTGCTAGATTTATCTAACTTTTGTAATTGATTGTTTTGTCCTTGTATACTTCCTGTATACTTGGGTGACTCTTTTTTGTTATCAATAAAACTATTACTTATCAAAAAAAAAAAAATATAAATCTTTCTTCATTTTATAGCCGTTAAAATTTGTCACTGTCATTTATTAGATGTAATTCTTCTTACTCTTTTTTTCCACAGTGTAGGGGCTTCTTGCATTCGTGGAACAAAACTTAAGTCTTTGAGAATTTCAGCTTTCAAAGGCAGTGCCCAAAATGGTGAATCAGCAGGCAGAGTCAATGGATCAAAGGTACCAAAGAATTCAGTTAAACTAAAAGAGAGTGAGGATACCATAACAGAATCTCCAAAGGCGAATGACATTCCACTTTCTTATACCTCTGAAGCGAATCAAAGCATTGCATCATCCCCTGCCATTCATAAACTATTCAAGAAATGGTTGACAATGTTGCGCACACAATCACCAAGTCAAGTAGAGGATGGAATTTTGGGAGAAGAACTACCTCCAACAGAGATATCAGAGACTCGCCATGGGACTGAGAAGAAGGAAAGAGGTGAGATTCTAAAGGCGGTTTGGTGCCACTTTCTGGGTCTGGATGCAACAATAAAGATACCCTTACTAATATTGTAAGTATATTGGTTTTGGCCCGTCAATCTCTCTTCTGTTGATATGCTTGACTTGAGATATCCTTATCCATTACGGATTATGTCTTAAGATGGATTTGTGTGTGGGTGTGGAATGTGGGAGCATGTTTAACTGTCAATTTGTTTGTTTTCCTATGATTTTCTACCAATTTTACTTTTCTGGTAGTCATACTAAAAGCAAGTTCTGTGTAGTGTTGATAGAATGTAGACCGTATATGTTATACTAAGGATAATATAAAGAAAAATAAAAAGAAATCAGGCACAATTTAGGCACTGTTTATACCTAGTAATAATGAACGGAACATTAGTCAAGGTCTCCTTAGTCCAACACATTCTTTCTTTTTTAGCTCAGTGAAAATTATTGCTGCCCCTGTAACTTTGATTGAGTTAGTGCTTCCTTCTTGTTCTATTGGAATTGTCTGCAATTTATGTAGCCTAGGATACATGCTATATTAATGGAAAATTGCATTAATGTGTAGTGTAGCTTATTACTGAATGTCACTGGTGTATTAACCAATTCTAATTGAAAATTTTGACTGCAATATTTTTTTGAATTGGGAAAAAGGTGAATGAAATTAATTATAATCATAAGGGACGATTTCTAACTTGCAGTTCTATCAGTAATCTTGATCGTTAACTTGAGCACAACCATCTGCAGTGTCATATAGTGTAGTCTTTTGGCATTATACAGTGACTTGAGGCATCTCTTGAATGCACTTCATATTGTATCACATAGTTTTGATAAATTGAAATGCATGAAAACGCAATAATGCTATACACATTTCTGCTGCTTCTGATATCTCTTTTTAATTTGCAGCATCCCTTTGTACCTGGTGGTTAATTTTATTTATGGAGCTGAAGTTTCAAAGGAGTTGACTCCTTTGTGGGTTATTGGGCCCCTTATTATAGCTGCCTACATCAAGATGTTCCGCTGGTTGTGCGCGCTATATGTCTTCAGCTTCAAGCAGACTGTCAAAGTAATTAAAAACCTACCCACTTACTACATGGTGGCCTATAGCTATGTTGCACGTGGGAAGCTTAAAGAAGACATCCATGCTCGATTCTGGCAACCTGTAGTGAACATAAAGAACCTAGACTACAAAGATCTATCAAGAAAAAGGTTGAAAGAATTGCAAGAGTGGATGATGGAGAAATACCTTGATTATGTGGAATCAATATGGCCATATTACTGTCAGACAATTAGGTTCCTAAAGAGAGCTAATCTCATTTAGATATTGGAATTATGATTGAGTAAATTTTTGGGCGAGGGAAACTGGCTCAAATTAGAGTTGATTCTGAATGTGTTTCAATAGAGGGTTGAGATTTTTGTAGTTGGCCAACCCCATTTTAGACTGGGTTCTTCTGGGTGTCTCTCGCTGGCCGTGTATCTGAGCAGAAAGAGTTGTTCGATTCCTGTAATTTTTTTTAGGGTGGTGCTTGTATTCTTGGATGTGATCCCTATTAATGTATTTCTTTTTTTTTTTATTCACTACCTGCGAATGTACTCTTGAGGTTCCATAATGAGATGGAAAGTGCTTTCAAACTCTAGTACTGTCATTAATGTTTCATTTTATTCCTGCCCTATTTTGCCATGTGTATGTTTTTTCCCTCTGCTATTATTGAGCAATACCATGGTTCCTTCATCTGTGCAGCATTTCTTCAATTGCTTTCTCTATGTCAGAATCAGCAGATTTCTATATCCCATCAACTGCTTTGTTCAAAGTTTCTATGAGTGCTAGGATTATTGCCTGGAGCTTTGCTGCTAACTGCCATGCTATAGCATCCTACAAATAATTAATTTCCATTTCTGTTTTCTTGCAACAAAAACTATTCCTCTTGGAAATCAATGGAATATCAAAAGAATAGTGGAAAAGTGTTGTTCCAGGGAGAGGTCAAGAGAAAAGGGAGGAAATGGGTAATAAATAACCAATGGTTTCTAGCACCTCTAGTGTCTACACATTGAGAGGTTATTGTTTATTAGCAAAATAAAAATATATCTGAGCGGTTATTATGTCCTTCAGATGGAGTCTTTCCTCTTTTTGAGTAAATCTATTCTGTATTCGGTGTATGTATCCTCCCTCTCATATAAGAATGTGCCCTAACCCTATGAGAGGAAGTTTTTATTTTTATTATGTAGCCGCTAGCTAGTATATATAACATTCTATCATATAGGTGGATCCCACAAATATGGGATCCCATGTAAAATAGATGTTACATATTCTTGTTGCAACAAATACAACCTCTTGCATGAGGCGGAGGACTCCACCCAAAAGACCTAATGATTTCTCTAGCACATTGGGATTCGTATTTCATACCCTACTAAGCCCCTCCTTTGTTCACCTCCTAGGAAAAAAAAATGCTTTTGAGGGTAGAAATAATGAGTAATATTGCGGACACAATAGTTTTTTACAATAATTCACAACACTTGAGTTAACATTTTTTTATTATTGGTTTTTTCTGACTTCACTTTATTATCTATTATTTAGCAACTTGCTATATTCAAAGTTATGAAATATTTGTAAAAATATAACTTACCATCTTGTCACTTGTGAAACATTTCGTAAATATAACTTATTATCTTGTTAGTTAGTTGTGAAATATTTTGTGAAAATTGTAGTGAGGAAGAATAAGGGAGAAAGTCGGGCCTGGAATGGACCTACGCCTAAAGGATAAACCCCTCATCAAGCCCAAAACCCCTAAAACCCTATTATTCTGCATCCAAAAACCCACACACACCCAAACTCGATTCACTCTCTCACTCACAGAAGAAACCAGCTCTTCCTCCTTACAGTCACAGCTCCACCAGCATACAAAAATGGCGACCCTTTTGCCCGAAACCTCTAAAAAAATCTTCACCCCAGAAAACCTCCGCGCCGCCGCTAAGCAATCCCAGCGCTGCCTCGTCGTTCCGGTTCGTCTCCGCCGTGCCATCAAAAAGTATCTCCGAGGTAGCTACTACCCATTTACTCATTTCCCAAATGCTTCTCTGAATTGTTTTCATAATATGCATACTTATATGTATGTATGCACAAGTGTTTGATTTTTTGGAGGTGGGTTTGGTTTTTTGAGTTAGAAATATGTATGTTTGATTCTTTGATTGTATAAGCATTTCATTTTTGGAGGTGGGTTTTGGGTTGTGATTTTAGTTAAATGATTAAATTTATCATTTCTTAATAGCTTAAACTTAAGACTGCAAATGAACCAAGTTGTTTATGAATAGCTCGAGCTTGGCTTGTGAAAAAGGCTTGCTTATGTTCATTTCCATGTGTTGGGTCATTAAGGAGGAGTATTAGAATTATGATTAAATTCACCATTTATTAATAGCTTAAGCATTTGAGACAAGTGGTAGTTTATCAGATATGTATTGTTGGACTCTTTGTTTGTATAAAAATTTGATTTATGGAAGGGGGGGGGGGGGTTTTGGGGTACAGATAAGTGTGCTTCTTTGTATGTGTAATTATATGTTTTTGGAGGCAGGTTTGGGTTATAGATAGGGATGTATGATTCATTTTATGTATAAGCGTTTCATTTTTGGAGGTGGGTTTGGGTTTACATGTATGCATGTATGTATATATGTATGCATGCTTCTTTCTATATATAAGCATTTGATTTTTGGAGGTGGGGGATTGGGGTTACAGAGCTTGAGGAGCCGCACATGAAGAGGAAGGTGCTGAGGCTATCACAGTCTCTGAACACAATCAAGGATGTGAATGCGCAGATGGTGATGACAACGTCGAGGGAGCTGGTGGAGGATCCGTTGAAAACAGTAGAGCATTCAAAGCAGCGGTGGAAGATCAAGAGCTCCTATGGTGACATTGGCTTCAAGTATATGGAGGATGAGACTGCCGCTTATGTTGCATCTCGGATGCCTGCTGTGTTCTCCGCATGTTACCGAGTTCTCAAGGAGGTAGTATAGAAATAGAAGTGAAAAAACAGAAATTGAATGGGTGTTTCTTGTGTGTGGAATTGCTGGTATTTTCTTTTTTTTTTTTCTGTTTGGTTGCCAAAATTTGAGACTTAGATGAAGTGCTGAGCTTAAGTGAGTCAGAGAGTTGAATTAGGCTTAACTGGGTGAAGGGTTTTAGTTCCCTTGAGTTAAAATATTTTTTTTCCCTGTATGTGTTCTTAGAAAGCAAATGAAGCTTTTGGGATTTGAAAATTTAAATTATTGTTTCGTTATAATTTTTGTATATTTTGGGTGTTTAGGTTCGTAGAAGGCTACCAGGTTTCTCTCCGGCTAGAGTGTTGGATTTTGGTGCTGGCACGGGTTCGGCTTTCTGGTGAAAGGCTCATTTTAATATCTCCCAATATAGTCACCTGCATACTAAAATGCATGTTGGTTTATTGTTATCTCTTAGTAGCTGCATTTGTGTCAATGTGAACAAAATTTTGTAGGGCCCTGCGAGAAGTGTGGCCACAGTCCTTGGAGAAAGTCAATTTAGTAGAGCCATCCCAGTCAATGCAACGTGCTGGCCGGAGCCTTATACAAGGTAACTGACAGTTTTCTCTTTTCAAGTAGTTGATCTTTCTGTGAGATTGTTGCATTATTAAAATTTCAAAGAGCAGTTGGAAATTAGAGGAAAAATTACTATTGTTTGAAGGAACCATATAGTAACTCTTCGCTATGTATTTTGGCTGGGTGCTAAATTGTATTGGTTCCGTTGTGTGGGTTTGGAGTCTTGGATTTGGAAGTCATGCAAAATTAGTGTTCATGTAGAGAATAAACTTATAAAACAATAGCTTATGACTTAATCATGAATTAACTTAGGTCAATGAAATTTACTGGGTATGATTTGCACCAGGTGTGTGATATGATGCTTATATGCATGCTATAACAAGCTTAATTTGTGTAAAACCTTGTGCATAGTGAACTTTTTCATAAATCCTAATATCATTTTGCAACTATCATATGTCATAATATTATTAAAACTTTAAAAATGGAATCTAAAGTGGTACCAGAACCCATAGATCTTCATTCTGCAAGAATATTCCAATACTGCTGCATTCTTTTAGAAGTATCATTGTGATGTGGCCTAACCTCTATTTCCATTGATTTATTATTATTCTAAAGTATCTCCACTAATGCTTCCTTCTAAATCTAAATACATGAGGTATGGCTGCAAATAATGCTCAAGCATTCCTGTTAAGAAATGGGGGGATAGGATTATGATTAACCTATTAATTTTTATTTTTAGGAGCAATTTAGATTTATATTTCATTTGACATGCTATCATTGTGTGCATTGACATTATGTTGCCTCATTGACATTTTTTTATGAAATGTTAAGTATGTTTGCAGTATCAATAGGTTTTTCTATGTGACTATCCTCTGGTTCCCCCTCCCCCCTCCCTCTTTTCCTGTACAAATTCATGAGATAAAGAAGTCATGTGATCAAAACAAAATTCTAATATTTATGTATTACAATTGTTTTAGGTATGAAGAATCTGCCACTTATTCATAGTTATGATAGCATTCAGGCACTTACTAAAAGCATCAATAAGTCAGAGAGAAGACATGACCTTGTGATTGCTGTAAGTTGCATTCTTCTTGGTCTCTTCCTAAAACATTTTCCCAAAAGTTATTTGAGCCTTGGCATGAATGTAGGAAGTATCATGTTTCTATTTGATATATTATTTTTTTAAACCACTGCACCAAAGGAATCTTTCATCAAATATGTATTATTATTTTTATTTGGTTTTATTTAGCCCATTTATACAATACAAATGAGACTTCCATTACTATTTTTGATTTATAAGAGAGCATACAAATATTTATTTGAAAATCCGGATTTGTGGCCTCTTCCTGGTACTAATTGATGTTTATTGTCTGTTGGCTATGGGGTGAAGTCCTATGTGCTTGGAGAGATACCATCTTTGAAGGACAGAATCACTATAGTACGCCAGCTTTGGGATCTTACACAGGATGTTCTGGTATGATACCTGCTTATGGAAAGTTTCATGTTTTGTCACATTCATGCATGGAATTGAGAAATCTTACATTATTGGTTGCGTTAATTGATTTTATAGTTATACACTTTTCAGCATTCAAGTTTTCTCCATTGATTGATTTATTTATTTTGAAATCCAAATGTGGAGTAGGTTTTGGTTGAACCTGGAACACCTCATGGATTTAATGTAATATCTCAAATGCGATCTCATATATTATGGATGGAGAAAAGGGTAAGTTGTTCATTCTTCAGGACAATATTTTAGTTACGGTACTGATTCAATATTTGTTGCAGGACTCCTGTGTTTCTGATTAACTACTGTGCTTTATTAACCCTTCTCATGTATAGTGCCATATTCATGACTTCTTAGAAACTCCGTAAATCTAAAGCTGCAATCAATACAACTTCAAAGGACTTGGTGGTGGGTCAAAAAAGTGGTGCATTCATAGTTGCCCCTGTGAGTATTACAGTCATCCCCCCCTCTTTTTTTGTCTTTCCAATTCTCTTTTTCTCACATATGGTTCTCTTGATGCAGTGTCCTCATGATGGACAATGTCCACTGACAAGAACTAGTAAATACTGTCATTTTGTCCAACGCTTGGAGAGGACATCATCACAACGTGCATACAAGGTTCCTCCCTTAATCCATAACCTACTCTGTCTACCCCATGTGGCTACTGTTCCTTTGCTTAGTTAACCATTTGGTATATCATCCGTAAGTAGGCCAATCTGCTACATGTTGATATGCGTGCCATGGATTTAAAACTTGAACTGTGAAAAGAATAAAAAAAAAGGAGTTCAAGGTTTTGAAGTCAGACCAGCATAAATAATTAAAGAACATGGAAGTGTTGCATTGAAAAAATGAATGAATTTTTTTTATTTGAAAAGTATTTCAAGTTTCATATTAGAAGAATGAAGATGCTATAATTTTTCCTTCATAAATAAGCGTGAGGTTTTAACAAGAAGCATTACAAGTCCCACATTAGAAAAATAAAGGAAATTTTAATACCTTTTCCTTTATAAATAGCACGCTCCTTCAAGTATGTGGAGTGTTGAATGCATGGGCTAATCTTTTTTGGGCATAGCATTCTTAAGTTAAATGAAAAGTTAGTTCATTTATTCTTAGTTTAATGATAATGATGATAATAATATAATGCTTGTGATGCATTTTTTTGTTTCTGGGGTTTTCCAGGTTTCACCATTTTTGAATAAAATATAAAATGCCCTTTTTTTGGACTGTATCAGCCTAGACACTGGTTACTAGTTAACCTGGTCTGATCAGCCGGTCAAGTCTGGTTTTTGAAAACACGATGCATGCAATGTCATATTTGTTTGACAGATGTTCCAAGCATGTTTCAAGAGTTTCTTGTGAAGCGGGTGTTAGATCCTTGTGTTTAAATGATTTATCATGGGTGTCAATACAAGTCCTATCCTTGCAGGTTACTTTTGTAATGTAGTGCCCTTAAAAAAATGTTGTCAAAGAACTATACAAATTATGTTGTTCTCTTCTTATTTGGAAGTTGTTTGACACTTTTATTCCTATGATTCTTCTAGTTCTGAGAATATATTATTTATATATATATATATATATATATATTTTTTTTTTTTAAAATTAAATTGAAAGCATTTGGGAAATTTATGCCATCACTATTATATTTATATATATATATATATATTTTTAAAAAAATTAAATTGAAAGCATTTAGGAAATTTATGCCATCACTATTACCATCTCTCTAATCAATGGCATTTTTGTAGCGTGCCAAGGGGGAACCACCATTGCGTGGCTTTGAGGATGAGAAATTTTCTTTTGTTGCTTTTAGACGAGGACAAAGACCAAGGTGAGTATTTGAAGAGCTGCTTTCAAAGAGATGGGGCTGTTTATTCATTAATTTTCTTAGTCATCAACAGCTCAATTCTAAAATAGTAAAGCTTACTTTATATTTTTGTTAAAAAAAATTACAGAAGATTTGATGGTATTTTTGAAGTTCATCAGAATGAATAATGATTCTTTTACATATTAATTCTTAATTAGTTAAGTGACTTTTCATCATGCGTTCTTTCTAGTTTCTATCACTCTCTATGATGAGCATATTTGCCAAAACTGCCCATATATGATTTCTAAAATTATTTTCAATTCTTTAATTTTATTTTTTATATTTCCATCACCTTGCAGCTCCTTATGTAAATATTTTACATGACTGTTTAATTTAATCAGTGAACCCTGGCCCCTTGATGGCATGGAATTTGAGACATTGAAGGAACAACATGCAAAAAGAAATCCGGAAGATCTTGAAATTGACTATGGTACATCTGAATACTCTCAAAGCATGTTTTTGCTATAATGTGATTCCTAGCATGCATGTGCTAATCAGTTTGCATTCTAGTGCAATCTGGGAATTTTTGAACTTCATTTTTGGTCTTTCTGAAATTTTCTCTTTTGACCTGGATAGAGGACTTAATCAAGTTACAGCAAGAAGCTGATAATATTCCATATGAAGAAGTGGATCCAGCTACCTATGATTCAGATATAATGGATACTGATGCTGCTGACCAGAATGATGAAGATGAGGAGGAAGAAGAAACAACCTCTGCTGATCTTGGGGGTGGTTGGGGCAGGATTATTTTTTCACCTGTTCGACGGGGCAGGCATGTCACGATGGATATTTGTCGATCAACCAATCAAGATGGTTCGGAGGGTTCGTTTGAGCGTGTGGTTGTCACGCAAAGTAAGAATCCTACATTACACCATCAGGCCAAAAGATCTCTTTGGGGTGACTTGTGGCCCTTTTGAGATAACATCTTTGATGTATCCCTTTGATGTATCTTGCCCTTGTAATACTAACGAAAATGTAAACCACAAGTGTTACATTCATATTTAAGTCATTTTGTATATGGTTCTAGACGACAAGGTTAGATTAGATGGATGCATACAATATAACAAATGTTCAATGTGCAAAAATGAGTGAATTCTATTAATTTGGTAAGCTAGAGAAGTCAGGTTTGTTTTTATCCATTTCTCAAAATATTTTTGCTTTTGGTTTCAATGACAGATTAAACTTAAACCACATAGAATGGCTTGACTCCATAGAAAAGATCAACATATATATCAACTTGAGGTGTTCTTAGCCTTTCAGCTGATTATTGTGTTCTTGTGGTGTCAAAGCCTATCCAAATTGATTTGGCACAACGAACAAAGTTGTAAATTAGCTGGTACAGAACTCTGCAAATCAACCTACAAAGCAGGACTAGCATGGCTTTTGTCAAGTTACACAATGACACACACATTGACGCATGTCTTTGGCCTCATTTGGTATGCCTATTCAAACACATATTTTTAGTTTTTAAACAATATTATACGTATTTTCACACATTTTTTCATCTATATATATTTTCATATATGATTTCAAACATGTGTTTTCAGTTTTTAAGTGTATGTACCAAACACTCCCTTAATATGCTGGACTTGTGGCCCCTTTTCAGTACACAATACGCATTGTTTTTTTACTTTTGAGTTGGTTTTGGACCTTTTGGTTTGGTATTAATAAGAGTACGAAAATAACTCGGTAGATTCGGCAAAAGAAGTCAAGCGTCTTGTAGTTGAATTGATATCTCTCTGTCCGCTTGGGAGTGTAGGGGGAAGGGTTTGAGTTGCGAGGTATATAGCATATTATAGTTATTTCTCCCAAAAAAAAAAAAAAAATGGCAATAGACATTTCCTTTTCTGCTTCACCATTGTTATAGGAGTAATGTTAAGGACCACAATTTTTACCATAATTTTGTCATAACTTATCTACTTTTACCCCATCACTCACAACTTGCCTACTTATTTTGTTTTGTACTGACATGAGGTTTGGTTTTTGTGTTTTAGATTTAAAACACATTTATATTAGGTAACCAAAAAAAAACATTTTACCTCACTAAAAATTTATTTTATTTAATTTACATATACATTTTTACCATATACTTTAGAACATTGTATTGGGTAAAAATTAATGTTTAATTTAGTATAAAATTCTGCATTTTTTATTTTATACATTTACTTTTCAAAACAATTATTAAAATATGTATTTGTAAAATTTTAAAGCGCCAAGTGCTTGTATAGTAGAAAAATGACTACATTTAGTCAATTAAGTCCAAAATTCACTCACATTTGGTCATGCAAACTTGTGTAAAAATATGTGGTTGTTATAATAATAATGTAAATTTACACTGTGTTGATATCGTATTTTGTCCGGCTCTAAATTTCGATAAAAGTTTTAGCCATAAATTAAAGGATTTCATAGTTTTAATGGTTGAACCTCTTTTTTTATGCGATTGACTAAATTTGATTGAGCTTAAATTGAAATTTAACCATGTAATTAGATTAATTTTGATGTTATATTTAAAACCATGAAATTCCATGTAATTTGATTAGTGATGGATGAAAATTAGAGTTGGTTTGAATGAGATTTCACTAATTGAATGAAATTATCTATGTTGCATTTTAATTGTGGAAATAGTACATAATTTCCTATGGAAAGTGTGCTAAGATTTTGGAGTAAGTTTCATGGAAAGTTGGTACTAAATATACCATTCGAGTTTTATTTTTTATTTTTTTTATTTGAGCATGCCATTAAGTTTTAATTAGGGGTGTCCAAACTCGACCAACACCCACCGAACCAACGCTCCCGTCAGTCTACGGTGGGTTTCTGCCTCCAAGAACCGACGTCAGCGATTTCTCCAAAAAAAAAAAAAATGGCAATAGACATTTCCTTTTCTGCTTCACCATTGTTATAGGAGTAATGTTAAGGACCACAATTTTTACCATAATTTTGTCATAACTTATCTACTTTTACCCCATCACTCACAACTTGCCTACTTATTTTGTTTTGTACTGACATGAGGTTTGGTTTTTGTGTTTTAGATTTAAAACACATTTATATTAGGTAACCAAAAAAAAACATTTTACCTCACTAAAAATTTATTTTATTTAATTTACATATACATTTTTACCATATACTTTAGAACATTGTATTGGGTAAAAATTAATGTTTAATTTAGTATAAAATTCTGCATTTTTTATTTTATACATTTACTTTTCAAAACAATTATTAAAATATGTATTTGTAAAATTTTAAAGCGCCAAGTGCTTGTATAGTAGAAAAATGACTACATTTAGTCAATTAAGTCCAAAATTCACTCACATTTGGTCATGCAAACTTGTGTAAAAATATGTGGTTGTTATAATAATAATGTAAATTTACACTGTGTTGATATCGTATTTTGTCCGGCTCTAAATTTCGATAAAAGTTTTAGCCATAAATTAAAGGATTTCATAGTTTTAATGGTTGAACCTCTTTTTTTATGCGATTGACTAAATTTGATTGAGCTTAAATTGAAATTTAACCATGTAATTAGATTAATTTTGATGTTATATTTAAAACCATGAAATTCCATGTAATTTGATTAGTGATGGATGAAAATTAGAGTTGGTTTGAATGAGATTTCACTAATTGAATGAAATTATCTATGTTGCATTTTAATTGTGGAAATAGTACATAATTTCCTATGGAAAGTGTGCTAAGATTTTGGAGTAAGTTTCATGGAAAGTTGGTACTAAATATACCATTCGAGTTTTATTTTTTATTTTTTTTATTTGAGCATGCCATTAAGTTTTAATTAGGGGTGTCCAAACTCGACCAACACCCACCGAACCAACGCTCCCGTCAGTCTACGGTGGGTTTCTGCCTCCAAGAACCGACGTCAGCGGGTTAAGTGGCAGGTTTTCTTCTCCAAAACTTGAGCCACCTGACTCGACCGATCCTATATACGAAATCCGGCCAACTCTAGCAAGATCAAGTTCAGTTCCGTTGAGATGTCGACCAGATTTGGTGAGATTTAGCCAGATCCGACCAAATCCCAGTAGATTTTAGAGAGTTTTTGCAGATTTCAATGACACTTGTAGATTTTGACGACTTTCACCATTGATCAAACCGACTCAAGCACCACCTGAACCCAAAACTGATTCGACTAATTGATGTTGGTAGTTGATTTCAAGTCCCTTCGCCCTCCACCTGACACCGGCGGGTCGGGTTTGGGTTGAGTCCAAAATTGAACCGGCCCAACCCGTGGACTAGCCTAGTTTTGAGCATTGCTTAAGGCATTTAACTGATTTTCTTAAACTACATGTCTTGTTTTTATCTGGGTCCATACTTGGTCCTTCATTTTATAAAGTTGTACATGTGATTTAATAATAAGTCAGGTTAATTTCTTTTAATTAATAAGCATGTCAAGTTTTATTCATAATTGTTGATTTAAAGTATAATTCTATAAGTGCATTGTAGTCTAAGTTCTAATTCAGTGAGTTAAGGACTGTTCCAGTTGCTAGAAATTTTTTAGTAACCTTAAAGGTCATCACATTTTTATTAATTCCATCCCTATTCTACATTCCCTATTAATTTCCATCCCTAAACCCTAACATTGTGTTTGGAAAGGGGTAAGGGAAAAGAAAAGAAGGGAAGGGCAAGTAAGATAGATCATTTCTACTGTTTGGTTGTCCAAGAGAGAAGAAAAGTTGATGAGGTGGAGTGCTGCTTTTTCCATGGGCCCTACTGTTTTGGTATCAATCCAATTTGGGCGAAAATGGTAGCAAGGGATGGAACTAATTTTCTAGGTCCACCATTTTATATTGTAAATGACTAATATATCCTTCACACTTTCAAGAAATTACAAGTGTACTAATATATGAATTTTCCCATCATTACAAGTGTATTAATATGTATTAATGAAGGCACAAAGGTAAAAGCATGCATTTTTCTTTTCTCTTTCTTAGAGCATTCTCATCAAAGAATGCAAATATTTTAGCATTTAACATTTCAAAATCTTACTTTATCAATTGTAACATACCACTTTACAATATACCCAACATCAAACATTCTATTTTTTTTAGAACTTCATTTAAATAATATTATTTTTATTTTACCACTATGTCTCTCTTTTTCTCTGATGCCACTTTCTTCTCCGTCCAAACAACTCCAATCATAGTCACAGCCACACCCACGGCTAGCCACTACCAACCACCACCACCATAAAAAAAACCACTAGCTGGCAGCCACCATAATCCCCAACCACCAAAATCACAAACCCAGACCCACAACCTCATCACCACCCAAACCCACATCCTCATACCACCATCAACCAGAAAAACAAAAACAAAAACAACTTAAAGACCCACGACTGCCACAACGAGTACTGCTTCAACAACAGCAACCACGCCTTAGCTACAACAACCACGCCTCAGCCACAACAACCACATCTCAATCACGTTCAACCATTGTCACAGCCACGGTCACACCCCCAACCACCACAATCACAACAAATTACAACCCACCACATCCAAAAAAAAAAAAAAAAATCACCCAAAACCACCATCAATGAGGTCACACCCCCAACCACCACAATCACAACAAATTACAACCCACCACATCCAAAAAAAAAAAAAAAACACCCAAAACCACCATCAATGCCACCCGAAACTTGCAAATCCGAACCCCACCATCACAGCCTAGCCTCACCCCAATACCAACAGCCACAATAGCCACCACAAAACCCACCACCCAACCACCCCGATCTCAACCCCAACCAAAACCCACCATCACCCACCCACCCCGATCTCAACCCCAGCCAAAACCCACCACCCCGATCTCAACCCCATCAACCCACATCGTAGAGACCATAGTCAACCCACACCGTAGAGACCACAATCAACCCAAGACCCAAGACCCATGAACTTGAGATGCAGAGAGAAAGGGAAACAAGAGGCGGAGAGAATGATATAAAGAGTGGCCGGAGAACATAGGAGAGATAATGAAAAGGAAAGAAGGAAAAAGAAAAATAATAAAAAATGGTAGCAGCTTGCTGTAGTGAGGTGTTAGAAATAAAACCTCACTGTAGCAAGTTGCTAAAATTTTTAAGATTTGAAAGCTTTGATAAAGATGGGTTTTTATAATTTGAGATGTTAAAAATGCTAAAAAATAGCATTTAGCATTTTTAACACCCTTAATAAAAATATTTTCGTATCAAAAAAAAAAAAAAAAAACTTTCTTCCATCCTTTCTTTCTTATACAAACCAAACAAACGAGAGATAGAATTTTCACATTTTCTTCCATCCTTTCTTTCTTATATCCAAACACGTCAAAAGGAAATATTTTCTACTCTCTTTCCCTTCCCTTCCTCTTTTCCTTTCCCTTTCTCTTTCCCTGTCTACAATCAAACACAGCGTAGGGAACTTTATATATTCATCTTTTTCTAAGAGAGGACAGACGAATCAGCTCGGGGGAGGCACAACACACCCAAAGAAAGTTTCTCCCATTCTCCCAACGGCTGGACCCTTCATCTTTTAAGGGCTTTCACTCCCCAGCATCCACCTAAAACCTCTAACATAACCCCCAAAATACCCACTGAAAAAAACACATCCACAGGAGAAAGAACCATGAAACACCATCACATGAGCTCCTCAAAGAAACACCCAAAAACCTTCCCTGCATAACCCGAAATACCCAGAAAAATCCCTCCTTTTCACCTACCCTAAATTGCAAACAGCCTGCCTCAATAGCTGCAACTCCAACCCCTTTAGAGCTCCAAAAATAGAGCCTAAACAACCCAGAAAAATCCGTCTTCTTCCTTTTTCACATACCCAAAGCCTCACAAAGTTACAACAAAACACAGCCAAGATCCGATACAATAGCCATTTTCCAACCAACCAAAAAACCTCAACAGAGAACCCTTTTCCCCAGCCTAAAATCACAGAAAGCTACATCCTTTTTCCATAAAACCAAAAAAATGTCCCTAAAACGCAGCTCCTTTTTCCATTTACGTAGCAAATACAGTCAATTTAGCAGCAACCAACAACAACAACAACAACAACAACAACAACAAAACAACAGCAATAGATAGCAAACAAGCAAGGAAATAGAGAGACAAGCAGAAAAACAAAGAAGCTGAGCAGCATCCAACAGGTTCATAACAAGCCTTTTTCTTTTTTATTTATTATTATGCATTTCATTTACCCATTTGGTTTTGGATTTAAAGACTCTAACTCTGCTCTGTCTCTATTATCAGGCAACACTCAGCATGGAACCATAAACAAAAGAGAATGGAAAAACAGAGAACAACAGAAAGAAATGGGTAGCATCTTCTACTTCCCATCTCATTTTCGTGTTAGCTCTTATTTTTTTTTGGAAATGCATGCTCACATGTTAATGGTAGTAGCTCAAGTGTACATATGAACACAAGACACACACACACACACTCGGCTACATATGTTCATTCATACTGTCATAGATATACACACATCGGATTTCAAATACATCTGAAACAATCTCCAAACCCCCAAATCAGAAAATACCAATTTTGAAACAAAATCATACCCATTTCTCCTTTTTGATATGATGGATTAAAAGAAAAAGAAAAAGAATTAAACAAGGAGATGGAAAAAGGTGGCGAGGTGTCAAATTATTATTGGTGTACCAGATTTGTCTTAGGTCCTGATTGGTGGAAGTAGTTTTATTAGGAAAAGGGTGGACCGGGTCAAGCCTGGTCCAAACCGTGAACCCAGGCCCAAAGCTCAGCCTGGGCCCAATCTGATCAATCAACCCCAACCCGAAACCTTGAAGCCCACACTTAAAACGATACAGCTCTAAGCCTTCAGCCCATCTGAACCTATCGCACCAGCCCAAACCCCAATCACCTTTAGACCAAAACCTCCATTCCAATTAAAATTTCAAGCCCAACTGGAAAATTCACAAGCTTACAACAAGCCCAATCCGTGGCCCCACCAACACAAGCATCTTTCGAAAATTACAAACCAACCCAAGCCAATTACACCCTCCAGCTTCCTTATCTACCAACCATAAATATACGTACCCACTTTAGAACTGTAAAATTACAAGAAAGATTAAGATAGGTAGATAGAACTAGCTTGGAGCTAAATATATTAGTCACTGCCAGCCTACTTACACCATATCGTTGCAGTCCAAGGAGTAGAAGAGTATTCAATCCAGCTAGTAGGACCCCAATCCATATGGGTACTTTGAAGAGCATGTAATTTTTGGGTTTAATGTCATAATTTTCCATTCATCTCAATTTGAGATGTTTCTCTCTTCTATCCAATTAAACCACATGCATATTGATTTTTATTTTGGACATAGAAAATACATTCATTAAAATGAAAATAAAGCAGTACAAACAGATGTGAAAAGAAAACAATTCAAACACCAACATAAATAAGTAAATAAATCATTAAAAATAAAAAAGGGAGTACATTAAAAATCACATTTTTTTTTAATAATTCAAAAATAAAGAGGAAGAGATTTGAAAAAATAAAAACAAAAACCAAAATAAAAAAAATCCGTGAGATTAGAATTTACAAGAAAGGAAACTGAAAAAGAGAGAGAGAAATGTTTAAGTCTTGATAAATGGGAAAAAGGAGAAGAAAAAAAAAGTGAAAATGTTGGGCTTAGTAGTCCTATTTTATAGCCAAAAAAAAAAAAAAAATCTGTCTTTATTTTTTATATATAATTTTTATTTTGAGAATTTAATTTATAAGTGGATAAAGCAATTTGAAAATCAACAAGAGAGTACCTTCAGAAGAAAACCATTCTTAATGTAAGCACTAAAAGTCTAAAACTATTCTTAGTATAATTACCTGTTGAGATCATTCACCACCAATAATTCGATAGCAGATTTGACTATTGAAATTCATTATCTTTAACTTTGATCAATCTCTAACCATATCCTTTTTCTCCAAAGTTTCTTCCTCAAGAATTACGGAATTTGAAAACCACTTAACTATTCTTGATTCTTTATTCTACCAATAAAATTGCGTGGGGTTGAAGTTTTAAATTTTTTTTATTGGTCCGATGAGGTATGCCTTCATAGATACTCTTAATATGTTACAACACAAAAACTAAATTTATTATTAAAAAAAATAGTAGACTAAAAAAAAGAGTTTAATTGTGGCAAAAATAAAAATGAAAAAACGATATGAAATAGAAAAACTAAAATGCATAACTAAAGTAATGGTTATCAACCAACAATGCAACATGCAACAACCAATGTGGTTGACGAGAGCGTGAGTGGATTATGTTGTCTTCATCTCTTCCAACAGATCGATATTATACTATTTTGGAAGGACTTTTCAAAAGAGTTGTATACAATACATTGATGGTTATCAGTATATTTGAAGTGACGAAGAATATATAATCTACTCACTCTCTCATAAGCCATTAGTTGTTGTGGTGTTGGTTGGTGGGGACCTTACTTTAGTTATGTTTCTAATATGATGTATTTGCATTTTAGTTTTTATTTTATTTTATTTCATATAGATTTTTTCATATATTTTTTTGTCACAATTAACTTTTCTAATCTTCTATTTTTTTTTAATTGATTTAGATTTGGTGTTCTAACATATTAGTATCACATGTATTTATGAAGGTGTACCATATTCATTGATTGTTGAAAATCTTAAAAAACTTAGACCTCATGCAGTTTTAGTGATAGATATGAAATCAAAAATAATAAAGAAGTTTTTAAACTTCGTAATTATTGAAGGAAATATTGGAGAGAATGGATATGATTATATATTGAGAAATGATCAAACATTGGATTGATGTGATGGGTTTTAATACTTAAATTTAATTTATTAGGAATAATGGTGACTTCATCTTTCAAAAAAATTTAAATAATTTTGAATTAGGAAAAAGAAAATAAATCTTTATTTTTTAAATTTACTTTCTATTATTTATTAGATGCTAGACTTTTGTATCCATAGCAAAGCAAACATAAAAGGTATTGAGCTGTTTCTTGCAATAGTTTGCACCTCTTACGATCTTATGTTTGCTTTTCGTTGCTGCTATGGATATAAAAGGCCAGCAAGTATCTAATACATAATAATATGAAGTGATTTCAGCCATGAATGATTTATTTAATTTAAAAAAAAATTTAAAATTAGTGAAAATTTTTTGGAAGATAAAGTCACCAATATTTGATTACCGGTGTGTTGAAAGAGATGAAGAACGTATAATCCGCCCTCACCCTTGTTTTTGGTGGGTTTTTGGTTGACTTGTTTGGTGGGTTGTTGGTCGACAACCATTATTTTTGATATTTTTCTAATGTGTATAATTTTTTATTTTTTATTTTTTTTCTAGTCATCTACTTTATTTTATTATTGTTTTTTTTTTTTTATCATAAATTTATTTTTATTGTTCTAACTTGTTAGTATCATTGGGTATTTATGAATGTGTAACTCACCTTAAAAAACATGATAAGGTTGTACTACACAATTTTTGTAGTGGGTCACGGAGTTTAAAAGGGTAAATAAGTGTTCCAATTTCGAAACTCATGGGAAAAAGTTTTGGAGAAAATGGATATATCCAAATCCATCTTCTTGATTTGACCCACTTTCTTTGGTATTGTCTTAATTGGAACATTGGTATCCAAGATTAGTTGTTTTGGTGTAATTTTTGTTTTTATTTTTGTTTTTATTTTATATTTTATTTTAAAATTTGTTTTTTTAAGGGAGGTTACAAGTTGGATGCTATCATATGAATGAAATGGGATGAGATCTTCTTGATTTTCACCATTTTCTTTGGTATTGTCTTCATAGGAGCATTGGTATCTAAGATTATTTGTTTTGGTGTACATTTTTGTTTTGTTTTTTGCTTTTTTTTTTTTTTTTTGTCAAAAATGATTTCACCTTCCCTTGTTTGTTTGGTTGCGACCCAAAAAATAATTCTCACATTTGGTTGCACTGAATATTCCAGTGATAAGAGATGAAAACGATATTTAACATGTATTTTCTTTTTATATAAAGAAGAACAAATAATGTCGAACTTACCCCATTGTTAGCTACAAATTCTATAGATTGCAGTCTTTTTGCTGATACATAGGACTCGTGTGAGATGAAACTCACAAATAGTCCGAAAATAAGGCAAGTTATATAAAATAAATAGGTGGCTCATATGGCAGTTGGAATTCACAATAGTAGAAAAACTAAGTAATAAATTGGTTAATAAGTGCATTCCAAATAGACACTAAATCTCAATATAACATGATTACATTATTAAAAGAAATGTAGCCGTATACTCAAAAAATGTCTGGACATCTTTGTTTGTGTTAAAAAAAAAAAAAAAATTGTCGCCGCTGTAGATTAGATTTTCTAGCCCAACTTTTTCAGGTTGCTACCAAAATGTATCTAATAAGGGGACAGGGCAATCCTTATCCTTAACAAAATTAGTAAATACGTTTCGTAAAAACAACGCAAAGGTGGTAATAGAATAGTTCTAGAAAAGAAGAAATAGAATCTATTAAAAAAAAAAAAAAAAAAAAAATCTAGTCATCTACTTTATTTTATTATTGTTTTTTTTTTTTTATAATAAATTTATTTTTATTGTTCTAACTTGTTAGTATCATTGGGTATTTATGAATGTTTAACTCACCTTAAAAAACATGATAAGGTTGTACTACACAATTTTTGTAGTGGGTCACGGAGTTTAAAAGGGTAAATAAGTGTTCCAATTTCGAAACTCATGGGAAAAAGTTTTGGAGAAAATGGATATATCCAAATCCATCTTCTTGATTTGACCCACTTTCTTTGGTATTGTCTTAATTGGAACATTGGTATCCAAGATTAGTTGTTTTGGTGTAATTTTTGTTTTTATTTTTGTTTTTATTTTAAAATTTGTTTTTTTTAAGGGAGGTTACAAGTTGGATGCTATCATATGAATGAAATGGGATGAGATCTTCTTGATTTTCACCATTTTCTTTGGTATTGTCTTCATAGGAGCATTGGTATATAAGATTATTTGTTTTGGTGTACATTTTTGTTTTGTTTTTTGCTCTTTTTTTTTTTTTTTGGTCAAAAATGATTTCACCTTCCCTTGTTTGTTTGATTGCGACCCAAAAAATAATTCTCACATTTGGTTGCACTGAATATTCCAGTGATAAGAGATGAAAACGATATTTAACACGTATTTTCTTTTTATATAAAGAAGAACAAATAATGTTGAACTTACCCCATTGTTAGCTACAAATTTCCTAGATTGCAGTCTTTTTGTTGATACGTAGGTGACTCATGTGAGATGAAACTTACAAATAGTCCGAAAATAAGCCAAGTTATATAAAATAAATAGGTGGCTCATATAGAAGTTGAAACTCACAATAGTAGAAAAACTAAGTAATAAATTGATTAATAAGTGCATTTCAAATGGAGACTAAATCTCAATATAACGTGATTACATTATTAAAAGAAATGTAGCCGTATACTCAAAAAATGTCTGGACATCTTTGTTTGTGTTAAAAAAAAAAAAAAAAATTGTCGCCGCAGTAGATTAGGTTTTCTAGCCCAACTTTTTCAGGTTGCTACCAAAAATGTATCTAATAAGGCGACAGGGCAATCCTTATCCTTAACAAAATTAGTAAATACGTTTCGTATAAACAACGCAAAGGTGGTAATAGAATAGTTCTAGAAAAGAAGAAATAGAATCTATTAAAAAAAAAAAAAAAAAAGAAGAAATAGAAGAAAAGAATTCGACGCAATAATTAAAGAGACCAAACTTCTCTGTCTCTCTTTTACCGTATGTGGTTGACCAGCTTAGCTAGCTATCCAGAAAAAATCGGCCTTCATTTCATTGCCAGCAAACAGTTTCAGAGTTTAACACCTGTGGTTCTTGTAGCTTTGCCACCGAAAAACCACACCAAAGAAGCTTCCAACACCTGTTCTCTCTAACCTCTTTCTCTCTCATACAAATAAAGAGATATGGGATCGGTTTTCAGCTCAAAAATAAGCAAAGAAGAGCTAGAAATGGCGTTGAACAAGGCTAAGGAGATTGTGTCTTCCAATCCTGTTGTTGTCTTCAGGTTTTTGTGTTTTCTTTTATACCTCTCTCCATCAAAATATGCACACTTTATTTAACTAAATATATATATTCTTCAATACCTAATAAAGTTTGTGCTCTTAGCAATTCGGAATATATATATATATATATTTTTGGAACTGGATGATGGGTATTTTCAATTTTTTTTTTTCTAAATTTTTAATGTTTAGAACGAGAATTTCCATGTAAGAATATGCTTATATTGTTAGAGAAAGTGGGTTCATGCGGCACAAAAGTTGTGGTCATATTATAAATGATATAGTCATATTCAAAAGACTTTTGAGTATTGTGAACAAGGGGTCAAGTCTTGGAAAGCTAATTATAGTTTGATTTGTTGGGTGTCTACTTTTGATTTTTTTCACACTCACACCAGTTTTTGTTTATGCAATAACTGTAAATGTTGGTCACTGTCTTCATTGTTTATTTTTTATTTTTATATATATTTCACTGCCTTCATAATATGAGGGTTTGGTTTTAGTTATCTTCAGATTCTGTTATCCTCTGTAGCTATGTACTAATTGGGTTTGGTATTCATAAAATCGCAGTAAAACTTACTGTGGCTATTGCAAGAGGGTCAAGTCTTGGAAAGCTAATTATAGTTTGATTTGTTGGGGTGTCTACTTTTGATTTTTTTCACATTCACACCAGTTTTTGTTTATACAATGGCTGTAAATGTTTGTCACTGTCTTCATTGTTTGTTTTTTATTTTTATATATATTGTCACTGCCTTCATAATATGAGGGTTTGGTTTTAGTTATCTTCAGATTCTGTTATCCTCTGTAGCTATGTACTAATTGGGTTTGGTATTCATAAAATCGCAGTGAAACTTACTGTGGCTATTGCAAGAGGGTCAAGTCTTGGAAAGCTAATTATAGTTTGATTTGTTGGGGTGTCTACTTTTGATTTTTTTCACATTCACACCAGTTTTTGTTTATACAATGGCTGTAAATGTTTGTCACTGTCTTCATTGTTTGTTTTTTATTTTTATATATATTGTCACTGCCTTCATAATATGAGGGTTTGGTTTTAGTTATCTTCAGATTCTGTTATCCTCTGTAGCTATGTACTAATTGGGTTTGGTATTCATAAAATCGCAGTAAAACTTACTGTGGCTATTGCAAGAGGGTCAAGCAGCTGTTCACACAGCTAGGAGCAAGTTACAAGATTATTGAGCTGGATGAGGAACGTAAGTGTTTCATATTACTCCTGTAATTTCTCTATCTCTGTAGGCTGTAGCTATAGTAATAACATGTCCTGGTTGATGCTTAATTAGTCCATTACTGCCTTTGTTATGAAATGTCCTTTCCATGTGTTACCTTGCTATCTTACAATGCTTGTTATGAAATGTCCTTTCTATGTGTTTCCTTGCTATCTTACAATGCACTATGTGAGGAAATTCGGATAACTGCTTCTGTTGCCATCTTTGGATTTACAGATGCTTTGTTTTTAAAAGACCGTTGTGAGATTTTGAGTTCAAATTGATATGAGAGTTTTAGACTTAAGAATTTTATTTAACAATTATCATACATGTTTCATTTAATGGAATACATTATAGCAGCTGTGGTTGTTAAAATAGAGTTGTAAGTTACACTATATAGATTCTTAGTCGTGTGATATTTATGCAATCATTTGCAAACATGTTGAGTTCTTCAAAGCTCATTCTCTAATAGCAAAATGAGATTACAAATACTTGACACTAATCAGAATGTTCTGAAGATTAAGCATTGTTCAATTACTATCATATGCTCACATCCATCTTATTCTTAACTGCGTGATCAATTTTAATATCCATATTGAGCTACTCTGCGCGTGTGAATGGGTACCACCTGCACCCCCATGTTTTTTTTACAGATAATTCAATGTTGAGAAAGGGAGATTTTTTATTATTATATTTAATTCAATGTTGAAGAATGGGGGATTAATACTCTAGACATCTTCATTAAAAATATCAAGAAGTATTAATTGAACTACAAAACTCTTGAAAGATCGCTATGGTTTGAACCCCCTCCACCTCGTTATAAGGGCGACTAGCTCAAATGGCCTGTCCGCCTCTATATTTTCATAACAATGAGATACTTATTAATAGTTATACACTGTACCATATTTTTGAGGAACTTACGTTTTTGATGTATTTCTTTTTGAAGGTGATGGAAGTGACATTCAATCTGCTCTAGCAGAGTGGACTGGTCAGAGGACTGTGCCCAATGTGTTTATTGGGGGAAAACACATTGGTGGTTGTGATAGTAAGCCACCTGTTTCTTTGCTTCTTTTCAGTTTTAATGACAATCAAATGCCTAGACTCTTTGTTATCAAGCCCTAAAAAAAAACAATATATAGACTGAATAATTACCCTTTTCTGTATTTTGTTTCCTGTTATTGCAGCTATTATGGAGAAGTACCAGGCAGGTCAGCTTGTTCCCCTTCTCACTGAAGCTGGTGCCATTGCCAATAACTCTGCCCAGCTGTGAATAATGTAGATACCAGATGTTTCTGTGAACAATGTGAAGAGAAGAAACTACAAGTAAGGACAATAGATCACTTACATGTTTGTTTTGTAATAACAATAAACCTGGACGCCTAAATGGCTAAATGTTAGTATGTGGTAAAGGAATGAAATATGGTTGATCAGGCTCCATGTCTCTTGATGAGTATGGTTGGTGTGCTGACATGTAAGCAAATATTAGATTAGATTCAGTGCTAACAAAGGGAAGCTAGTGACTACACCAAGGGAAACTACTGAAGTCTTCAAAACTAGTGAATACAAAACACTGAAGGGAGTGTGAATTTACACAACTTTTGTCACTCGGAGAAAACAAGAATGATAATCAAACTACAATTGGCCTATCCATAAATTTGTTTTTACTCTAGTTTACTTGTTTATCAGGTCAAAAATAAAGCTTTTAGATCTAATTTGAAGCAAACTCGATTTCCCTAGATCATACATGTTTGCAGTCTTACAACTAAAACATTTCATTCTTGCACATGTGCACCTACAACTAAACACAAACAAGTTCCAACTTTTGCTTAAAATAATTTTTGATAATTCTAACTTTCATGGCTATTCAAAAGAGGCAAAATTTTACTCCTATGAGCCCAACAAATGGGTCACAGCTTAAAATAAAAAAGGGTTACAGCCCCATCTCCACAGTTCTAAGCAATCACTCATTTCTCATTACTTCTCAAAAAGTAGTGGAGCCAGCACTGCATCCGCTGTTGGAATGGATAAAGAAACTGCAATGAAACCAGTAATGCAAATGATGTGTTCTGATTTCACCTTGAATGCAAAAATGGCTCCTATATCATCGTACATTCCGCTTTGTTTTCACTTGTAATCAGAATAGTATTTAAAGCAGGGCTTCCACTACCTTTAGTGCATGCCCCTGAACCCACTCCATCTTGCATGACTGGTTGATGGATCATTTGGAGCCCCCTTTCATCTTTTACTAAAGCTAGCCTTTGTTACAACCCATAGGCCGCGAGCTGCACCTTTTTTTGACAGTGGGGCTATGGTGACGAGAAAAATATGGATGGCAAGTAAACGTCAAAGAAATTTCATAAGCTTGATTTTTCTCATAAACATTCTGATAATAATCTATTATTATTGTTCATAGGTTTTACAGATGCTTTGCATGCTTGAAAACCTAACTCAACAATGAGATAAAGTTCAGTTGAACTAAAACAAATGATAAGCTAAAACAATGCCAAGGATAAAAGGGTACAAGTCTATCCTCCTAACAAATAACAACTAAGCAACTAAAGATAGCACCTAATAAATCAAAGAGTGGTGTTGGTGTAACCATGATTTTTCTGGAACCATTGTTCCCGAGTTCCTACTTCAAGAGTTCTTGTTATTGTTCCTACTCCCAGAGTTCCTATGTTACTTTCAGCTGAAGGACTAGTCTCTTCATCCCCATTAACTTATGTATGGTTCAGATTATTTTGCAGAAAACTATTCGCTCTCTCTAAACTATCTTGAGAGCTCTTTCTATACAATCAGTTTGATAAAAGCCCTGTATAACAAGAGATTCACATAACCTGAAGTTATCTTTATCCACGAGATGAATTTGAGTTCAATCCTGATGTGGAGATTTGATTTGATCAGAGGTAGAGGTAGATGTGGCCGTATCTTTTTCTACAACAGAGGTTGGTTGAGAGTTGGAGTCTACAATATTATCATTTAAACGTGGGGTAACTGTATCTTTTTCTGCAACAGAGGTTGGTTGAGAGTTGGAGCTTGCAATATTATCCTTTAAATGTGGGGTAACTGTATCTTTTTCTGCAGCAGAGGTTGGTTGAGAGTTGGAGTCCGCAATATTATCCTTTAAATGGGGGAACCAGCCGCTTAATAGAAACTCCTGTGAGATGAAAAGCAGGGCTAATCCAAATGAAACTATCTTCAAACCGGTTAAGAAACGGTTCTCAGCAGTGTCCAGCAGCTTTATCTGTTTATACAAAGCACACAATTCATTCATCATCTGCGGTAAAAATCCCATTAGGAAAACCATAAGCATGAGCACTCCAACTATAGTCCCATCCTTGGCTGGCAATTCCGTCTCTGAGAGAACAAAACAAATAACAGAAATACATGCTTCACTGGAAATTGACATGATCTCAACCAACTGAATGTTTTTCTTAATAAATGGCTTCTGGAGAACAAGGAAGACGAGCTGAAAACAAGTGATGCATAAGAAGATTATGGAGGGAATCTTAGAAGACGAGTTCTCCATATAGGCACCAGCCATAACCCCTAGCAAAACACGTCTCACGGACTCAAGCAATGTGTAGTATATTCTGAGTTTTCCACACAACTTTGGGATAACGGACTCAAGCAATGTGTAGTATATTCTGAATTTTCCAAACAGCTTTTGGATAAAAGGTGCTTCATCTTCAGTTTTGTGATCTGCACCTCGTGTATGGGAACTGCCCCCAGAAATTTGTGAGAGATTGGACATTTGAGGGCCTCTAAAATCTTCAAATAGAGGCCCTAAGATGGTTAAGTAATTAGAATTCTGCTGCTTTTTCCATGTCCACTGGCCTCTCTTACCAGAAACCAAAAATACTCGGACTATTTCTTGATACCAGTGAAAACCTCGGCCCTCTTGATGAACTTCCTTGTATTGAAGTAGCTTTTCAAATGTAATACCTATAGAGAGGAACAAGAGCAAGGCCAGCAGTAGAAAAGACACAGCACCCAGAAGCAAAACGCCAACAGCAATCCCCAATGCCGTTCTTCCTTAATTCACAAAAGTGAGAGATGATTAAGCCACATTGTTCAAGCATAAGCCACATAGTTCTGTGCTTGAAGTTCTTAGCATTAAAACAATGACAAAGAGCATGTAAATGTGCAAAAAATTATGAATCTTGGTTTTAGATACACATTCGTATAATTCTGATATGATGCAGTTAGATAACTATGCCTTGATGGTTGTCATGCACAGAGAAGTGAATTGAGTTAATGTCCAAACAGTGTGAAACATCAGCTTCATTGCAACATAATTATCTTTCCAAACTTTAATTTTGCATGATAAATGCATAGATAAGGATTCATTTGTGGGGAAGGAAACAAACTGTCTAAGTTACCTCTAATTAGAGAGGCCGAGGCCTCACAAATACAAGGTAGTGCAAGATTTACAAGGAATATTTCAAATCTTGGGAATGTGAGTACTCCATAACCCTTTTGCATTTCAGAATTTCGCTTCCTCAATTTTAGGATGACAAGGAGTAAAGCATGCAGCTGTATGAAACTACCACCAATTATAGCTAACCAGAACATGTTTCGACAAAAATCCCTCCACCTACATGAGACAAAATCTCGTATTAGATATTAAACGGAAATGAATAATAGGGAACTCGGTATCAAGTTTTTCCTTTTGGTTTGATCAATAATTTGCTAAAATTCAAAGCATGAATAGCTTCAATTTTTCGTTGAACCTATAGAAAATTCTACATTTAGCTAACTAGCAAATATTTAAATTAAATTGAAAAGTTAAAATTTTTTTTTTTGGATGAAATATTCCTTTATCACTTTCATTAGTTTTTCTGCATTATATTAAATATTTTTCAAGCCCAAAAATAAAATAAAATAAAATTTTGTTGAATATTTTCTCCATTTGTTTTGTCTCTAAAATCCATATGTGTTAGAATTATGGTAAAGTGATTAAACTCACCAATTCTTAACAGTTTAAACTTTTAGGACAATTGATAATTTATCAATATGCAAGTTTATGTAATAAATAGAAATTGTAACTTACCCGTTTAAAATATGTGGATCTAAAGCAATTTCAGCATTTGGTCTCTGCAGGTGTATAATGCATGCTATCAAAAAATTGACTCATTATAAGATTAAAGAAGTCAAAAACAAGCGTGACAGAAAAAGTAGAGGTTTCAGACCTCAGTGAATGATTCGTATTCCATTGCAGCCAGAGGTAACCCGGCCCTATTCAAACTCTTTGGTTTCAGCTGCTCACCCAGAAAGATTCCTGAATAATGAATTTTAGACATGTAGGAATGTTTGTTGGTAGGGAGACTCGAGCTCGTTGTGACAGTATAGGGAGTGTGCCCAGTTTCCCATGGAAGACTAAAGTAGGGAATGCTCCATTGCAAACCCCTTGCAAATTCATAATACTCCATTGGCAGTCTCACTGCCAACCATCTAGATAATGCAAAAACCTGAAGATGGCATGCAATTCTCTGTATGAAAGAGAGAAGGAAAAAATGCTAGTTAGTTCTACAAGAATGATGCAGTTCATAAGGTTTGATAAGTTCTACTCTTTCTGCCAATAATAGAATAAAACCCCAGCCCACAAAATCCCATTCTAAAGAGGTCAATCCTAGTTTTCCATTTTTGGAAGAAGTACCAATAGACTCCACGGGCTACAGCAGGGCCATTGGTTCAACAAGTCAGACCACATGGTCAAAAGGCTCAAAACCAACCAAAATATTTAGAGAGTCCAGTTATATATTAAATTATATGTATAAAAATCAAGGAAAATTATTCTAGGAGTGTATTATTTCTATAGGAAGAGGAAAAGGGTTAATTTGTTCCACAGTTTTTCTAATTGTACTACTTGATTGCTAAGAGGCTACATATAATCACAGTGCAACGACCTGTTAGGTACAGTTTGATTAACTTCTGGTTCAAACCTTGGAAAATTCTGGATATGCCACAGAAAAAATAAGCAAATTAAATTGTATATCGACTATAAATATACTTTAGAATGAAGAGATCAAATATGATGTGTGGTGTTCTTATTCAAGGTGTCCCAAGAAAGTTAAACGTGCACATCGACTTCAAAGAGTTGGGGTCATGATTGTTTTTCAATAATGTCATTTAAAAAAATTTGTTTCAACTTCAAAGAGTCGTAAGATACTCTGTACCTTTTTATAACTTCCAGCTACAGAATTAATGTCAATTTACGATTATAAAATAAAAGTCAATTTTTTTTACTGTTGTGTTTCTAACACGGTGTAAAAGCCCCTGCGTAGATTATTATCATGGTGTAACTAAATAATCAATTAATGAAATAACTGTTCAACTGAGTTAGATATCATACAAAAAGATTACTCCCCGGATGAGATAAAGAAGAAAATGGACTTGCAAATTCCCCAATGGAGTGAAGGCTTGCTATTGAAACCTTAACCAGCCCAGCAGGAATAGATATCACCACAATTGAAGTAATTACAAGCCCATGAATCACACGAGGTATTTTCGGCACAGAATCTGTATATATATAAATATATAAATAAATATATAAAGTAATAAAATGAGGATAAGAATGTAAAAAAAAAAAAAAAAAAGAGATAGATGAAAAGTGACATTAAGGTTAAGAGTAGTAGAGAAATGAAAATGTAAAAGGGAAGTTATGGTCGGAAGTAGTGGAGAGAAATGGGAAATAGTAGATGATGTGACTGCTGACGTAGTTTAACGAGAACATAGTAACAATAAATGCTACGTTTTCTTTTAGATATATATAGATGCAAAAGGGTATTAATTATCACAGTCATTATTGTACATCATCTGTACACACAACCAGTTTCATGTTTTAAATGTAGACATCCTTAACAAATATGGCTATCGCATGTGAAACACAGACTGTACATTAATGTGTGTGTGAGAACATTTATTGCTATTTTTATCTCTAGGACCTTTTCATTCTTGCTCATTTTCACTCTCTCCTTTCAGGTTGCTGCATGTATATCTGACATGGCTGTAGTCATAGTAAGCCTCGATCCAAACTCTATAATAAGCAAAAATGGGACTCCAGTTTCCCCGGTTAAACCAGTTACTTTCCTATATGGTATGATTGACAATAGTTTACAGGCGTTATAAAGAGAAAATAAATCATCTGTTTGTGGAATCAAAATTCTAATTCAATATTCTGTTACTCAAATCTTTGAATATAGAAACTCTTCAGTTATAATACAGTTATATATTTGCAATTAGGCATATAAAAAAGGATTATATGCAATTAGGAAAGCTTTATATTTAAATGCCTATTTGTAAGGTGTTTTCTCCTGATAGATATAAATGTGACCTTCAGATTCTCTGAGGCCTGATGTAACGCTGGTTACGCTACCTTCCGAATCTCCGAGGCTTGCTGTAATGTTCGTACACCACCCCATATTTGGACAGAGAACGCAACATCCCTATGTTGATAAACTTCTCAGAGCTTGTATTTGGCTTCAACTCTTCTAAAATAAATCACAGGAGGGCATTTACACAGGCTAGTCATTTTTGGTTATCTTCGTGTTTGTATCTATGCATGTCAACCCTTACATGAACAAGACATCACATAAATATGCACCCAGACACAAATGAGAAACCATGGACGATGACTTTTTTACACTCCATTTGGGTTCTCGTGGAAATAATATTTCAGTTAATATGGCATATTTACTCTTCAACATATTTTCATTTTTGTTCCTTTCCAATAATAATCATTAACATTTTCAGCTTTCAAGAATATAGTAAGGGCATATATACTGTAGGATAAAAGCAGACCAAGATATTGTATCTGTCAATGTTCCCGAAAACGTAACTGGGGATGTTACTGGAACAAAAATCTGCCTTCCAATGTTCTACAAGTAAGGCACTGTATGTATTCTTACTCTTTTCTCTTGTTATCAGCTAAATTTTAGTCCAAATCTAAGCTCTAGATGAAACTTTTTAGCCCTTGATTTTCTCATTTATTTACTGATGTAAGGTTTTAAATATAATATATATATATATATATATATATAAATATATATATAAGTGCCCTGGTTTTAAAAAAATATATTAAATATATAATATATTTTAAATATATATTANATATATATTTTTTATTTTGATGCTTCTCTCTCTCTCTCTCTCTCTCTCTCTCTCTATTTATATATATTTATATTATTTATTCTTTTTTGATGAATCATTGTATTTTTGTATATAATACTATTTTGGGTTAATATGATTTGGCACTGTGTTTGATTTTTTAAGTTTTCTGTCACAAGTCTTCTCTCTCCCTTTTTTAGCTTTTGTTTGATTTTGTTTGATTTTTTTTTTTTACATAATATTTAGTTATTTTGGAAGTGGGATTTTGACTTTATATCAAAATACGATGTTGGCTATGTATTTGAATGTGTCTATTAACTATTAAAATTAAACCGCACAAGATGGATATGTATAGATAATATTTTAATTTTAACTTTTTATTGATTTATTATTTAGTTATAACATCAAAATTAAAGTAAATGAATGTGTAAAGTTAAAACTGCTTAAGATGAATTTGTAAAGCTAATATATTTTTATATTTAATATTGTCAAAAAATTAAAATTAAAAAATAAATAATAAAAATAATAATAATAATGTGGCCAATGATGTGAAGGATGAGAAAGCTCAATAGGAGCATGCAATATGAAGATCCAGTTAAAGGCAAATAAATCTTATAAATAAAAGTGTATGTAGTCAAAAAATAATTTTAATCATATTCTCTTTATGTTTTTATATAGATTATTTTCTTTTATTTCGATAGATGAAGTGTTCAATTTTAGACATAAAGTCTACTTTTTTCCTACATATTATTTTAAATATTAAATTTATAATATGGTATAGTTTCTTAGGAATGTCTAAAAATATGTAGTTCCAATCTCATGTGTTCATATTAGTAAACAAAACTCAATCAATAGTTTGAAGCTACTCCTACAATAAGAAAAATTATAAATATAATAATCTCTTTTTAAGAGGATGAAAATTTTGAATAATATATTTGAAACTCAAACAGTTTAGTTGTACAGGAAAAACAAATTAGGAAAATATAACGCATGATAATATAATTTATCAAGATATGGACCGCCTAGAAAATGAATAATATTAATCAAATAAATCCAAATAATAAAATGATGATATATTTTTTAAGATAGATAAATGAAAAATAATTTTAGAAATTGTTTAATTTTTGAGAGAAAAAATTATTTTCCACATGTAGAGTCCGTTTTTGTAACCCAAAAAATATGGGTTCCCAAGGCCCAACGAACCCAGAACAATGAATTTGTAGAGAGTGGATCGAAGGTTTAGGTGCTCGCCGGCCTTCACCAGGCATGAGCTCATTTTTTATTGAAAGATACTAAGACCAATTTACAACTGGGGGATGCTTCTTGGCCCGTGGCCGAGGAACCTTTTTCTTCTCTTACTTTACTCGCTCCTCTTATATAGTCTTCATTGTCCTATCTTGTTCTTCCATTTGTTGATCATCCATTTGCCTTCCTTATGACCGTTCGTCCCATCAGAGGCCTTATCAGCATTCAAGTGGTTCACCCTGATCAACGTCGCCCTGCTAAGGGGTTACATCCCCATTAATGCGGCCAGAGGGGTTAGGTGAATGCATTAAGTGTGGAGGTGACAGCTTGCTCTGGGCTTGTCCCCACCCAAAATTATCCTTAGTATGCCGAGGACGAAGAGGTCCTCGGCGTGGATCCAAAAAAGAGTCTCTCCCTAAATTAGCCTCGGATGGTCATCCTTCCTTGGCGTGGGCCTTGGGCCTACTACAAGATGGGCTGAGGCTATCAGGCCCACGGGCCCCACACCACAAAATTTATAAGACAAATTATATATTATATCATAACTAAAATAAAATTATCTCTTTCCACGCATCGCATGGGTCTGCGACTAGTTTTATATTAAGGGAAAGTTTAAGATGTGAAACCAAGAAATTTTTTTTGAAGATGATTTATTTTCCCAATACAAAGATGATGTTGTGCATTACATATTATACAAAATATAAATGAGCCATTCCAAATTCATAGGACAAATAAATAGGCTCCTAACCTGTTAACCAACTTCTATTCTCATGGCTGAAAAAATAAAATAAGAATGTGAAAACCATCTGACCTTAAATTCAAATCTACCAATCTCTGGAGTTATGTCACTGACATTCAGAGGAAGAAGTGTGCCCTGACTCATTTCGAGAGAATATAAAATTTTCGGTTTGAGAGAATTTTTAATTACTTCAGTTTTGTTGAGAACAACCACTGCAAAGGTTAAACAAATCTTTAATTTAGTACAATCATTAGTTGCTCGCACCACTATAATTTCACCGTTAAGTTGAAGTTGCCTTTTGGGAACGTGAGTAGTTAAGCCGATACTGCGTCTATCTGTAGAATTAATGAACAGAGCATGTAAGAACACATTGACAACAATAACAACAATCAACCAATCAATCGAATTAGACAAGGACAATTACATAAGAAGTCCAGATTATTCAATTTAAAATTAAATAAGATACAAATTGCCAATAAGTAAAGCTCAAGGCATTAGTCAGATAAAAACAAGAATTGCTATGAAAGGGCATGTCACCTATAACTCTTCCTGAAAATAATGATACATATTTTCTATTGAAAAAATAAAATCCTATTGAAATAAAAACAAGACTCACGGAAAGTAGAATTCGCATATGAGGAATCCACATATAAAGTAGAATTCGCATATGAGGAATTCACATATAAAGTAGAATTTGCATATGAGGGATTCACATATAAAGTAGAATTCGCATTTCTTGTAAGTTTGTTCCCAGCACTATCAGTACAAAAATTCTCCTCCATTTTCAAAATTACTCGCCGATACTGAGTTGTCGGTGATAGACCCACAAGGACAGAATATAGGAGGTTTGGTTGTAGAATGTTGAGCGAGGATGGTATAACTTGGCCATCACCGTAGACCAAAAGCTGTAAAGAGTTTATACAAAAATAATGAAAATGTTAGAATTCAGTTTATTATTCAGTCTAGACAGCATGACTAGTCAAAGAACCAAGATTATGGAATTCAATTTACACATCTACTCAATTAACATGGTGGACAGTTCCATATGAGGAATTTTAAGACATTTGTCAGTGTTTCAACTAAAGCCATACTTCAATAATGGAAAGGTTGAGAACAAATCAACTAGAAAACCCCAATTCTAAAACACTATAGTACTGCAAGAACCAAAGAGAGAACATAAAATCAATTTAGAGGCTTTTTTACGTGTTTGTTAGCCTTCTACTCACATTGCAGGATTTCACAGATGAACATACAAAGCCTCCTCCACCAGTACAGAGTTCACTGAAAGATATATTTATAGAAACATTCAGAGCATCTGTGAAAGGTGTTAAGGTTGTGATATATGCCGTTGGTGGGACTGTATCTGCAAAATTAAGGTATAATATGAATTGGCTAAGTGTACAGACAAAATATAAGTCAACTTGATTGCCAGAAAATCTAAACTAGATTGCTAACATCATAGACTCGGTTTGGTTTTAGTAGGCTTGATAAAGTGTCAAACTAACCTTCAATGTGGGGGTGTGTTTAAGTCTTCAAGAATTAGAATAGTAAGGTAAAATTCATGCATTTCATAGAAATTTGAAAATTGAGTAGATGGGTTTTGTAGAGCCCATTTTCAGAAAAATGTACACTTTAGAAATTGGGTACTAAAGAACATAATATAAGCTCATGGGAGGCAAAACATTTCCTCACCTATATTTATATATATATCTAAAAACTGAAGCTTAGCATATATTATTGCTAAAATCTTGTTAAGCCACATCATCCGCTTTTTTTTTTTTTTTTTTAAGTACTTTTATTCTCCCTATTTTAAAAGGAAGAAGAAGAAGAAAAAAAAAAAAAAAAACTCTTTTTTCCCTATTAGTCCACATTTATTGTTACATTTCCTTCAACCTTTCCCCTCCCTCTTTGCCTCTTTATCTCCTCAACACTCTTTACTTTATCGTTTCAATTTCTTCATATTTTTCTCTTATTTTATATTTTGATTCTTCTTTTTCCTATTTTATTTCGTATAAATTTGATATCATTTCTCTCATTCAATTCATATTTTTCCCACAAAAAAATTGTGAGTACCCTCTCTCTCTCTCTCTCTCTTACTTTCTTTTGGTAGATTTATGTTCTTTCTTATAATTTTGATTAAGGTTGATGTTTTTTTTTTTTTTTTTAATTTAAATATATGTGTTTTGGTATTGTATTTTTTTAATGGACAAATTTTAGTTACAAAATTGGATGTAGCCTTAGGCTATAACCTTACTCAATATCTTTTTATTGGAGGTGAGTTTTGACAAATCAATCATTAGATTACATCTTCTTCTTGTATACTCTATACTTACAAAATTTATAGAAAATTAAAGATCAATAGTTATACCATCAATATATATATATATATATATAAGCAGAGATCACATGTGGAAAAGCTTGAGATTTTGCCAAATGGTGCATTTTATGCAAAGAGAATTGAAATATTCTTAAGTGCTACATCAGAAATAAAAACAAATTAAATATTGACCTTTTGTTTTATTTGATTCAATGTTTCAAGAGTTTTCTAATTAAAAAATATATATTCTTTGTATCATTTAGTTCAATATTTCAAGACTTTCATCCTTCATACATACACAAAACTTTTTGCATTTTAATTCACCATTTTCACCTCTTGCACTTCCACCCATTTATATATACCCACCATTGCTCTTCATGTCATCCTATGTTAAATACACACAGAAAAATGACTTCATTTACCTTCAATCTTTCGTTGACATTTACCTAACTCTAGCATTGCTATTTCATCTAATCCTAACTTGTATGAGTTGTTTACAACCAAGAAAGGGAAGCTTGCATTTTATATTGAGTGACAACGGCAATTACGATTTTGATGTTAAAGTCGAACTTTGTGGATTTGTAGGTTTTGTAAATAATGTGATTGACAATGGGTGCTTAGGATATTTATTTTGTTTTAGAATTAAGGAGAAAAAGAAAGATACAATCTATATCAACTTTTATTTTATAATATTCCTCCAAAGTTGTTTTTTATTTATTTTGTTTCACACTACTTCAATTGAATAATTATAATAGATATGTGTGTGCAATTTATAATTGTTTCCTTTTATGATGAACTCGTCACTAATAAAATTATATAACAATTATGCTATAAAACAGATACATCATTCTTCAAAATTATTTTGCATAAGACATTACAATATTATCCGTGCTATTGCACGGGTAAGTTACTAGTTGTTTAAATTGTAAGTTTTTATAGTTTGAAATTATGCATAAAATATAGATCATATAGGAAATAATATCTGATTAACACAAAATTTGATATATATATTAAGAGCGTAAATAACATGCAATTCAACGGTTAGATTTTCAAAATATGTAGTAATCTTTATTTTATTGAGTAAGGTTGTAACCTTTAGATTACAACAAATTTTGTAGCTAAAGTTTGTCATTTTCTAATTTCTCATCACAAAGTCTTCCCTTTCCCTTTTATAGCTTTAGTTGAATTTTGGTTTGGATTAATATCTAAGTTTTTTCCTTTTTTTTTTGGAAATAGTTACTTGATTTTATATTAAAACATAATCTACATGGCTATGAGTTTGAATATACCTACCAATTGTTACAAATTCTATCCTTTTTTATTTTTTATTTTTATTTTATTTTATACCTTTGGTTTCATTTTAATTTTGGTTAAGATAATATTGTAATTTTGTAATGAGTTTTTATTATTACGATAATTTCCTTATTCCTTAATGAGTTTTTTCTCATTTTTTAATTTCTTATCACAAAGTCTTTCCTCTCCTTTTTATAGCTTTGGTTGAATTTTGGTTTGGGTTAATATTTAGTTTTTTTTTTGGAAATAGGAACTTGAGTTTATATTAAAACACAACCTACATGGCTATGAATTTGAATATACCTTCCAACTGTTAAATTCTATCCTTTTTTTTTTTATAAATTTTTTATTCCTTTGGTTTCACTTTAATTTTGGTTAAGATAACATTGTAATTTTGTAATGGATTTTTATTATCATGATAATCTCCTTATTCCTTAAGAGATGATAAATTTGAATGATAAATTTGAAACTTATAAAGTTTAGTTGTATATTAGGCAAATATAACACACTACAACAGAAGTTTGAAGAACATGGTTCACTTTATAAAAATATTAATCAACATACAAAAAATAATAGTATGATATATTTGTAGAAATCTTTTTAAAAAATAGATAATACTTAAAATAATTGTTACTTTTTATATATTACCATGGGCGGCTCTAGGAACAGTTCAGGGGGTTCAAATGAACCCCTTGAGCTGGCCAAAAAAAAAAAAAAAAAAAACTCAATATCAAACAAAAGTTACCTAAAATATGGGGGGAACAATAAGCCTAACAACAAAAGTATAAATTTATTCTTCTTAAATTAAAAAAAAAAAAACATATAGATCTTAAAAATTTTGAAATAAACTAATACATAAAAGTTTATTGTATTTAGATCTCACTTGGAGTTTACTTAACAACAATAATTCATACGTTTATTGTATTTAAAAACAATAGATGATTTCCAAGATTTAATCTTAGGAACAATAATTAGTATCTTCATCATATTAATAAACCATTATAAAAAAAAAATCGTATTAATAAACAATATGCATTAAACTTATAGTTTATCTTATATGAGAAACGCTATATTCATAATACTTTCACTATAAATTTTAAGTAATAGATTGTTACTGGTTGTTATTGAAGAAAAAAAGAAAAGAAAATGTAATTTTAGTAGTGAGTTTAAGGGTCCATTTGGTAAGAGATTTCTAGTAACATTGTTTAAGTTTTGCGAAAATACGAGTGAATGAAAAAGTATTGTGGAAATACGTATTGTGGTATTTAAACAACGTTACCAAACATTCCATAAATTAGAACTAATAACAACTTATCATCTAAAATTGTTAGAAAATTCTTATGAAAATTTTGTAAATATAGCACTTTGTAATAAAGAAATCACGTAGACTGCAAAATTCATTTTTTACCCAAAATGCATCTTTTTATTGGCTCTCTTAAAAATATATCCTAAAACTGCTTCTGTATATTACACCCTATTAAATAATATTTATATATTTCACTGAATCTGTGGTTAGTAAACATAACTGTTGAAGACTTTCAAGCAAGGTGTTATTTTAAGTTGAATGGTAATTGAAGAAAATGTAATAACAGTTAGAAAAAGAATAAAAGGAGGGTTCTTAACCAATAGTCCAGTTATAGCAACCACAGCCAACTCCTTGAGACCTGTTGGTGCAAACCTCAAATGTATGATTTCCATCCTGCAAGCCTGCATATGAAACCGTCCTACTTTCACAATTCGAAGCAATGCCATCGTCCAGCTGCAACAAGAAGTTTATCAACCTATTATTTTGTGGAACAAGCAGCCAAATGGTGAAATTCCAAAGTTTTCCCGATTAGTCAAACCATGATGCAGCTTCTTCACTTCCCACTTACTGTTAGGGCTATCCACGGGTCGGGTTTGTGCTCAACCCGTCGGCCAACCCAACCTGATCGGGTGGAGTCTGCATCAACCCGCCGCTGACCGAGAAACTGATCGGGTCGGGCGGATAAGACATCCAATTGGTTTCGGGCGGGTCGGTCGGAGTCAAGATCTGAGATTTTGGCGAGAAAACGGCGAAAAGTCAGTGAGATTTCGCCAAATCTGGAAGAAATCTCACTTGATTCGATGAGTTTTACTAGATTTGGACAAAATATCGCTAGATCTACTTGATAAGTCGCTGAAATATGAAAATTTGTTGCCAGAATCTGAAAATTTGAAGTCGGAATCTAGAAATTTGAGGCCGGAATCTGGAAAATATCGCCAGAATCTGGGAAAAACTCGCCGGAATATGGAAATATTCGCCGGAGATTGGAAATTTTGGCTGGAAATTCTTAAACATCGGTCGGATCGGATTTTTCAGGTTTTGGGGGAGGAAAACTGAGACCGACCCACTGGAGTCGGTTTTTGGAACAAATGACCCGCCTCCGACCGGGGACTTGATCGGGTCGGCCGGTTTCGGATCGGTCGCCGGTCGGGTCCTCCGGGTGGGCCGGTTCTCGGATGGGTCTGGACAGGCCTACTTACCGTTGAGTTGGAAAGCAAAACACACACACACACTAAGAAAAAAAAAATTCCAATCATTTAGCTTGACACCAGGAAGAATATGATCAAATAGCAAGTATATGAGCTGTAATTGTTCATTATAATAATCTTATCGACTATAGCAAAATACAAAAATATGTACATGTGAAACAGAATTCCAAATAGTTTTCTTGATTAGTCTGAAAATTCAAGCTCATTACATCCTTACAGAATGTAAAGACGTGCTAATTACTCTTCTAAATCAACCAACTCCCTTACATTAACTTAAGAACCACGAAACATATAAACTCATGAGAGAGAGAGAGAGAGTAGAGCACCCAAAACAAAAGCCAAGTAAAACAAGCTCAAAGTATTACTAGACCTTAACGTACCTTGCAAGTGATATTACAATTGGTGCAAGAACCATTCCCACCCACATGAACTTCAAAGACGAATACGGTTGAGTTGAGATTTGAGAATGCATGGGGAGTCTTCAAGAACTTCACAGTGAGCTCTGAGTCATCACAGAGTACTATGAAACTCAAAAGAGAAAAAACCGAGAAAAGTAAAACCACCAATGGAAGCTTGAACAAGCCCATTTCAGAGTAAACCTTAATTGAAGTCTGAGACATGTAAATAAAGGCCAACAATTTATAACCAAAAGAAACACATTTGTGGGGTTTGTGAAAACAATTTTTGAACGATGAGTGCAGTACGGAACCAGTATTGAAAATGAGATTAGTGGAGAAGAAAAGAGATTATACAATGAGTTTGGACTGTTTAGTAGATGATGAAGGTTCCATTAAAGATGTAGTGCACATTAGACCAACAGTGCAAGTTAAAGGCTTTCCAGACAGAGCAACGACAAGGATTTGTTAGTACTATAAAATGAAAAGTAAGGTCAGACATGAGACATGAGACTAAGTCAGGAGACAGGAGCATGTTTTCCTTTTTATAGGGAAATAAGTACACAGCAAATAAGATAAGATTAACATTAGCGGCCAGCTGTTTTCAAATATGTTTGGGGCTCACATGAATTTAAAATTAGATAAATCATGTGAGAAATAAAAGTTTTTAGGTTCTCTGAATCTCTCTCAAAATAATAATAATAATGAAGGCCATTATTTTTTGGTGCTATAATCAATTTTGTTCCTAAATTTTAATAACGGTTAATTTAGTTTACAATACTTTCAATCTGTGGTTAATTTGGTACTCATTTAATTTACTAACAAAAAATACTCAGGTAACAAACGAATTACACAAATAACACACTTAATATTAAAAAATTAAATGAGATGTTGACTTGTTTAAATTTTAGTAGTCATATCATTGCTTAAATGGAAAAATAAGCCACATCAGCTTTAAAATATTTTTTCTTCTATTTATTTTTTTCATTTAATTTTCTTATAATTCCTTTAACATTTAAGAAATTCATTTTATTTTTTGTTCTTCACTCTTTTTTGGTTCTTCTTCCCCTTACCCATAATCTGCAACTCATGAGGTGTCTATTAGTTTAAAATTCATAACTATTATCATTTTGTTTCAACATTATTGAATGAGTAGTTTTAGGATCACAAATTATTCTACAACTTTTTTCTCACGACTCTAATATGGCAGATTGTGAGTGGTTAACTATCACTTAAACATAGACCTATAATTTTTTCTTTACCAATCACACTCTGCTACATTACAGTTGTGGCAAGAAGTTGTGAAAAATTATGTGGTCCTAGACTTTTCCTTATTGAATTAGCCGCTTTTTTAGTTTCCAAAGAAAATAAATACAAAGCATGCCTTGGCTTTGGTTCAATTTTTCATAGCTTAAATTCCTTGTATCCTACTTGGATTATAAATGTGTTGCCCTTGAGCTGTTCATTCTCAAAAAAAAAAAAAAAGGTATATTTTCTCGATGAAAAATTAATATACTCATACTTTGCTGTACAAATTGCATGCTTGTATAAAAGGCATTAATTAGGAAAACATTGTACGCTTTAGCTTTGTTTCATAGCTCATCTTGGATGGACTTTGGATATGGCCTTAGTTCTCATATATTGTATTGATCAATTGAAGACCTGCAACTTGGTTCTAGCTTACTTTATGTGGACAAGGGGTCTCTCTTTTCAGTTATAGAACCATACTTCTTATTTTAACGATTCTATTAAATTAGTTGAGTTGTTGCTCGATATGCAGTGCAATTAATTATTAGTATTGTTAGGTTCTAAAGACTTAGGAATTAATGTATTTAGAATTCTAATGTGTAATGTTAGCAAACCATGATCAAAACAGTTGTTAGTCTTGTTTAGACTTACTCAAAGTGTGTGTGTTGTATGTAAAGTTGGAATTGAGTGGCTGCAGAAGTATTAGTGACTTTCTTCCTAACTCGATCGATCGAAGTTTAGACTCGATCGATCGAATATCGGACATAATGTTTTTTTTTGGGCAGAATTCCAACTCAGTCCTAGCTCATTAAAACATTTAGGGTTTTATGTTTTGCCCTAGGTATATAAGACAAACCCTAGCCACGTTTTAGAGGTTGCTCATATTGCTGTTTGTGTGAATCTCTTGTGAGATTTGATAGATGCTTGCCTTCACACAAGTTTGGGATTATCAAGAAGGAGATTTCTTCAAGAACTTGATGATCATTCAGTTGCTGCCGTAAGAGCTTAAAGATACACAAGCGGGAGTGCTTGTACTTGCTGGAGAATCCAAGAAAGAAGGAGTTCGTGGTCTCAGAGCTTGCACGTGGTCGTGTCAGTAAGTTTTCTACTGGTGGGTAACAATAGAATGTTAGTGGTCTAAGTTCTATTGTACAAACTTCGATTTTTTCTATAGTGGATTCAAGTTTATCTTGAGGATAGCTAAGTTAAATCCTCCACAGGTATTTTACCGGTTTGGTTTTCCTAGGTCATAATATCATTGTGTTATTTATTTTTCCGCTACTATGCATGATATGGAATTTGGACTAAGTAATAACTTGGCTTGTTAACTAGTTTAATCCAATTGTGTTTTAAAGGGTCTAAAAACAAACAAGTATTCTCCAATATTTCAATAAGTTTTACTAAAAATCTTATAACTTAACTGATTGACACCTCAATTTCCAAAAAAAATATTCAGCATTCAAATCTCCATTCCCAACTATCGATGTATAAAAAAAGATATTCAATAAATTTCATTGTAAAAAATTGTAATCTTTAGTTATTTTATTTATAGACAAAATAGAAATACACTAAAAATAGTATAGTGATTTCATCATACTATATATATATATATATACATGTTTATGAATTGAAAATAGCGTGATATAGTAGCGAATATAGATAAGCATGTTTCATGTCTACTAAAAAATACATATATCTTTCAATTTTTAAATTTTTTTTTTTAACATTCTTGATCGTGTGTTACTAAAATTTCCCCCCTTTTTGTTGGACATGGTTTCAATTGTTGCAAAAACAACTAAATTTGAGTAAAAATGCCATATTTCAAATCAATTGTTTCTCACATAAAAAAAACCAATTGTTTTTTTATTTTTTATTTTTATATAAATCTTAGTAAAATTTCATTGTGCTTAAAATAATTAATATAACAAAATAAAAATATTTATTAGTAATATTTCTAATTACATAGAATACATATTACAGTGTTTGTTCCACACACACATATACACGTGCACGTGCACACTCACACACACAAAGGAGTTAAAAAATTTAAAGGATTAAGATTAATTTTAATGAATTCACAAATATTAATTTTTTATGGCTTTTGAGATAATTGTTGTCAAAGCAACTAAACATGAGTAAGAATGTCATATTCTAAATTTTTATTATTATTCCAACTAAAAATGATTTTCTATATAGAGTTTATAAAAATAATTATATAAATTCATTTAATATAAATAATTAATGCACAACAATAGATAATATTATCATCGGTAAGTGTTTGTTCCACACACACATATACACGTGCACGTGCACACTCACACACACAAAGGAGTTAAAAAATTTAAAGGATTAAGATTAATTTTAATGAATTCACAAATATTAATTTTTTATGGCTTTTGAGATAATTGTTGTCAAAGCAACTAAACATGAGTAAGAATGTCATATTCTAAATTTTTATTATTATTCCAACTAAAAATGATTTTCTATATAGAGTTTATAAAAATAATTATATAAATTCATTTAATATAAATAATTAATGCACAACAATAGATAATATTATCATCGGTCTGGTACTGGATTTAACGTCCCCCTCCCCCCCGGGAAAATGCCTAATGCATTTACTTTATTGGCTAATTCAATGAACTAATACTTTAATATAAATGCAAACTTTGTTGAGGTAAAAAACTAAATAAAGAAAATTTCAAGGAATGTGCCACATGGGACAACCTCATACTCTTCAACATGAGGTCTTTGATTATATATATTTTGATGATTTGAACACTACAATATAATACATGCAATTTATGGTTTGATTGGAAGTAGCCATCCTTATTTATTTAAGTGAAAAAGCAAAATTTCTTATAATTTGTCTAGTTTTACGGAAACTAGTTACAAACTTGTGCGTTGCGCTTGATAATTTTTTTAATAGTGGCGTGTTCTTCTTCTTCTTCTTCTTTTTTTGGGTATTTGAACTAAGGTTTAAAAATAAAAAAAGTAAATGCAAGATTTTTATTAACTTAAGACAGTGAAAAACTAATTGACTATGTTTAATATCTTGAACAACTTATAAATTACAATCCAAATCCATTATATAACAACACGTCGAAAAATGAACTATCTTCTAAAATACTGCTTGGAGTTTTCACAATTGTTGAAAGGGCATAAAAAGCAAGACAAATTAATACATTGTTACTTTATTGTGTATCACTTTGTTTTCCAAATATTAGCAATCAAATGCCTTCCTTTGTTAATCTGCTATGTGCCTACTATTGAGATCAATTCTTTTTCTAGTTTTTCCAATATTATTAGTGCTTCTTTCTTGTATATTCAAATTAATTTCTCTTTAATGGTATAATTTATAAGCACTTCAAAAATCAGATGATTATATTTTTGGTTTGTGTTATACATCAATTCTAAATCTAATATTAATTGCTAATCTTTGTAATGGCAAGCATGTATCTATGTGTTGCCCAAACTAGTGCTACAAAGTAAAAGAGTTAAAAAGAATTTGGATTATGAGTAGTCCATTCTTATCAAGATTGTACAAAAATCCATAAATGGGAAAGTTGCTATACATGATTTCAAGAACTTTCTTGGCTCAACTAATTAATCTCACTCGCTCTATGAATCAACTAAACCATTGGCATTTTAATCAATAAAACAAAGAATGCTTGCACATAATGCTTGAGGGATCAAAAAGTAAAGAAAAGAAAAGAAAAGAAAAGAAAATCTTCCAACTATATTTCAGAGATCAATCCTTGTTTGTTGTTATTTACATTTCCAATTAATTTCTCAAACTTTCAAAATTCATAGTTCACAAGTTAAACCATGTAGCAAAGTTGTAAACTGCAAAGAACTTAGGCTCCTTTTGTTGTTATTTTCATGCTCCATCCCACCTTGTCAATAATTTTATCAAGAGAGGGACCATCTGATCATCATTGATAGTTTTTAAATGGCGAGGTCACCGTAGGTGCACTTTCATAAAGTATGGACTTAAACAACTCAAAAAATTTTAAATGACGAGGTCAATGTTGGTGCACTGTCATAGAAGTATCAAACTTAAAAAAACTCAATAATTTAATTTTTTTTTTCCTCCACTATACAACGCGGAATTAGACCGTGAAAAAGAAGGTAAAAATGACGACAAGAGAAGTAGTTAAAAGCTACTTTTCTGGTTATTTTATATTTGGTAGCCATGATTATCAATATATATATAATATATATAAACCTAGAATTTTCCATCACCATTAGGCACTTGCCACTGATAATTTAAAAAGACCCACATTGTAAACCTGGAATTTTCAAAAAGCAAGGGGACAATAATTGTAAAGTGAACGAATTTTTTTATATTGAGGGTCCATTTGGATAACACTTATTGTTGCTAAAATTTGATAAAAACTGATTGTTGCTGAAAACACTGTAGCAAAATAATTTTTAAATGTGTGAATAGTGCCGTGGGACCCACTTTTAATATTAAGTATTGCGTGAACAGTACATAAACAGTGCACGCACAATACACGCACAGTAAATTTTGTCCCCAAAGTCAAAAAAGCCGGCCAAAAAAAAAAAAAAAAAAAAAAAAGAAAATGCAACTTAACTTTAAGTAGAAGTGTTTGTTCCACACACACATATACACGTGCACGTGCACACTCACACACACAAAGGAGTTAAAAAATTTAAAGGATTAAGATTAATTTTAATGAATTCACAAATATTAATTTTTTATGGCTTTTGAGATAATTGTTGTCAAAGCAACTAAACATGAGTAAGAATGTCATATTCTAAATTTTTATTATTATTCCAACTAAAAATGATTTTCTATATAGAGTTTATAAAAATAATTATATAAATTCATTTAATATAAATAATTAATGCACAACAATAGATAATATTATCATCGGTCTGGTACTGGATTTAACGTCCCCCTCCCCCCCGGGAAAATGCCTAATGCATTTACTTTATTGGCTAATTCAATGAACTAATACTTTAATATAAATGCAAACTTTGTTGAGGTAAAAAACTAAATAAAGAAAATTTCAAGGAATGTGCCACATGGGACAACCTCATACTCTTCAACATGAGGTCTTTGATTATATATATTTTGATGATTTGAACACTACAATATAATACATGCAATTTATGGTTTGATTGGAAGTAGCCATCCTTATTTATTTAAGTGAAAAAGCAAAATTTCTTATAACTTGTCTAGTTTTACGGAAACTAGTTACAAACTTGTGTATTGCGCTTGATAATTTTTTTAATAGTGGCGTGTTCTTCCTTTGTAGTCTTGTTAGAAGAAGTCCCTTGTTTTGTATGATTGACTGTTTTGGCCCAAGATATACTACTCTCTTCTATTAAAAAAGTACACTAGTTTTACATTAAATAAGCAAGTAAATAAAGACTTCCATGCTTAAATTAGAAGTACACTGTTTCAATGAATCTTACAAATGGTAGTAGGTGAAACTGTGAAAGTGGTCTTGAAGTGGCATGTTCAATGTTTTGAGAAAAAGTTAGTATCATGAATTAATAATACTAGCCATCTCCTTCGGTTTGAAGACTTCTGTAGCTCAACGTCGTCAACGATAATTTCTAATATATATATATATTTTTTTCTAACGACGATAATTTCTAATATTTCTATAGTATTCATTCTCCTTTAATAAAAAACATTATTAAAAAAAGAAGTGTCGTGGAAAAAATTGTACCCTCCTAGACAGCAATCAAACATTGCCACGTCTGCGGTTGTGGAAAACACTTTAAAGCAGATGTGGCGCGTCAACGAAGACTGGCGTCAACGGTTGTGGAAAAGACTGTAAAGCATTTATCATTTTCAAAGACCATTGTCTTTTTTTTTTTTCTTTTTATATGGGTCTGAAGATCAAGTATAATTGCCAGACCGAGAAAGATGGTCCACAAGCTCATTGAATGTTGACTTGTTAGTAAGGGCCTCTGTTTCCTGGCAGAAGATACCCAATTGACAAGCGAGCTAAGAACAACCTATTAAAGTGGTTCTACAGGATGAAAATAGACAAATACCACTATTTTGTAAAATTTGTAGCAAAAAAGTAAAGTTTTGGAATTAAATGGGAATCTACCACTTTTTATGTACTCGAGCTCACTAAACTCGAGTTCTAAAGGGTACTTGAATTCCTAGTTTCATTTCACTGTGGCGCTGTTGACCTGGAATTTGTGCAATTAAAAAAAATAATGTGGTATTTGAGCTTGATAAACTTGAGTTCCATGCAACACGATACTCGAGCATACTAGGTTCAAGTTCTTTGTAAATAAAATGGTGTTTTTTTTTTGTTTTTTTCCTATGGTACTCGAGCTCACCAAGATCGAGTTCCATAACCAAGCTTGAGTTCCTTGTAATATGGAACTCGAGCTTCGTAAACTCAAGTTCCTTATAACTTTTTTTTTTTTTTTTTTGGATAATCGACAAATAAACATAAACTTAAAAATAAGTATTTATTTATTTATTTTTTAATGTTTTTATGGAACTCGAGCTTGGTAAACTTGAGTTCCTTATAACTTTTTTTCTTTTTCTTGGATAATTGACAAATAAACATAAACTTAAAAATAAGTAGTTTTTTTGTGTTTTTTTTTTTTTTTTTTTTTTTTTTTTTTTTTTTAAAAAAAAAA
>NW_027069575.1:846310-888810 GCF_002906115.3 Quercus suber
TCTCTCTCTCTCTCTCTCTCTCTCTCTCTCTCTCTCTCTCTCTCTCTCTCTCTCTCTCTCTCTCTCTCTCTCTCTCTCTCTCTCTCTCTCTCTCTCTCTCTCTCTCTCTTGCTTCGAACTCAAGCTAAAAGAGTAGTAGTACTTAGTATTTCTACTACACTAGGCAAAGCAAAGCACAACACCACAAACACAAATGTAAACAAACAAAACAACAATAAAGAAATGAAAACCAAAGAAAATCCAATGCCTAGAGATTAGCAAAAACTGCACCACCACCTCCACCACCACCCCCACATTTTGGATGTCTCTCACTCTCTCTTTCTTAGTAAGGTTTATTAGAATAAAGAAAGGTTGATAACTGGATTCATGCGCATAGAGGGAAAAACACCATTTTTATATATAGATAGATGTAAAAGTTAAGTTTTAATTTTTACAAAACCTAACTTTTAGATCTTCTTTTCTCTTGATTTTTTAGTTTGTTATGTTTTGAGAGGAGCAAGACATAAAATGGTAACAAAAATATAAATTTATCCTTGTTTTTAACAAAGGTGGGTAACGGGATACAAATAGAGCTAATCTCAAGTGGGTAAAGTACCAATTTTTAAACTACTGATAGGCAAAGTGTTTTTTGGTCAAAGCACAAGTAGGCAAAGTGTAATTTTTCCTTAAATTTAAAACTGCCCAAGAGGAGTATAGGTAGACAACACTTTTGTTTTCATTTTCCATTGATTTATTATATAGTTATAACATCAAATTTAAAGTAGATGAACATGTAAAGTTAAAACAGCCAAAAATGAATTTGTAAAGTCAATATATCTATATAGTTAATATAGTAAAAAAAATTAAAGGTAAAAAATAAATATGAAAAAGACTAATGATGTGATGGATGAGGTGGCTGGCTAGAGTATGGTAACAATAAATGTTACGCTTAAACTTTTAGATATACTAGTCGCAGACCCGTGCGTTGCGCGTGTTAATTTTTTAGATAAAATATTATTTTAGTCCCTAAAATTTATAAAGAGTTCAAAAAAAAAAAAGTTTCATTATATTTTTCATAATCTTGTCTATAACATTTTTTCTATTATCATATATTTATTGGTTGATGATTTGCATAACATAGACATTAAATAAGAGGTAAAACTATTCATTGTGTATGAAGATTATGATTTTATATATATTGTAGGGTCTAATTTCTCTACGTAAACCCAAAGACAATTAATTTGTAGAGTATGGGTTGAAGAACTAGAGTTGACAAGGGATTCATAGCAAAAAATTATCACTTCTTTTCTTATTTATTGATCAGTTTCGCCTACATTCCATGCCCCGTTTCATACCCTCTCCCTCTATTATATAGCCACTCTCACTCTCATCCCTACCGTCCACGTGCTCCCCATCCATGGACGTGCTCAAGTACCTGTCACGTCAGGCAGCTGCTTTTCATCTCTGTGTGAGTGGCGGTAGGTCATGAAGCACTGTTCAGATGTCTTCTCCACATAAATGCGGCCAGAAAAGCTGTTGCAATGCATTGAATACGGTGGCAGCAGCCTTCCCCTCAGATATTAGCTCAAGTACCTGTCACGTCAGGCAGCTGCTTTTCATCTCTGTGTGAGTGGCGGTAGGTCATGAAGCACTGTTCAGATGTCTTCTCCACATAAATGCGGCCAGAAAAGCTGTTGCAATGCATTGAATACGGTGGCAGCAGCCTTCCCTTCAGATATTTCTTCATCCTTATCGTTTTTGAGTGTGCTTTGAGCTTATCTTGATCAGGTGGGCTCCTCGGACGATCAACCAGGCTTTTCTCCTGCTCAATTAGTCTCCGCTATCATACTAGGGTAAAACATCCTCCTCGGACAGGAGATGTCCTCCTCGGACTGGAGACATCCTCCTCGGAAAGCGATGATCCTCTACCCAGAGGATTCCGCTCCAATCTGGACCTCGCATTCTATTCATCCTTCTCTTCGGATGTGAAACAGTTCTCTCGTGGGTGTTCGGCCCGTTAACTTGGGCCTGATCCTTTTATCCCCCACAACCACATTATTAGTTTGTAAAATTTTTTATAAAAGAATTTGTATCTCTAGCATTTTCCCTTACAAATATATGTTTCACTAATTACAAGAAATAATTCATATAGAAAAATGTTAGAAATATTATTAATTTTACTTGAAAACTTTACAAATTGATGTGACAATTAATATGATATGTAGACATCAATAACCTATTAAATGCATTTTTGAATTTTTTTTTTTTTTTTGTGATAAGTGATACATCTTTGTAAGTCTCATGTTATAAAATTTATAATATCCCTAGCATCATTCATTCAAATGCTTGTTTATTATTTTCTTGAGGTGTCATTAATCACATTTATTTCTACATCGTTTGAAAGATTTTTTAGTAAAATTTGTTATAATTTTAGAAATTTTCCCCAAAAAAATACATATTACAAAATAAAAGGAATAGATTTTTGTTGTAAAAAAAATTATAATATTAAATATTATTTAAATATTATTTAAGTGATAACAAAAATATCTCATTTAATTATATTGCCTTAGAGCATTCACATCAGTTCATGCATTATACACATCCATTTTTACATTAAAAACTTACTTTTTTTATTTTACACATCCACTTTTACAAAACACTCACATCAGTTTATCTATTCTATCCCTTCTTTTATTTAAATAATCAATTTTATCCATTTTTTTTATTATTTCTCTCAACTACCATTGGGTAATACGTGCGGTCTCTCTTTCTCTTCTCATTTTTTCTAATTTCTTGTTTTCTCTCTATACCCGTCTCTCTACTCTACCCATCTCCATACCCACACAGCACTCTCCCTCCAATCCCACCCCTCATAACTCCGATCTCACCTCACAGCTCCGATCCCACCCCTTACTCTCCCTCACAGCTCCGATCTCACCTAACTCCGATCCACACATCAACGAGCTTCGTTCTCACCTAGCTTCGATCCACACATCAACGAGCTCCGATCGTTCCAGTCAAGCTCCGATCTGTCTCTTTGTTGTTTGTCCGTGTGGGTTTGTTTGTGTGTGGGTGTGTTTGTGTATCTCTTGTGTTTTTTTTTTTTTTTTTTGCAAGTGAATCTCTGTGTTGATTTGTCTGTGTGGATGTGTTTGTGTGTGAGTGTGTTTGTGTGCGTCCGAGGAAAAAGAAGAAGATGAGAAGTGGTGAAGCTACTGAGTTTGTTGAGCACGGAGAAGAAAGAGAAAAAAAGGAGCGAACAGAAATTAATAAAATAATCTTTACACGAGCTACAGTAACCGTGTAAAATTACACGGTTACTGTAGCTCGTATAATTTTACACGGTTACTGTAGCTCATGTAAAGATATACACAATTTTAGACATTTTTAAAAGCACTGATATAGTTTATTTTTGAAATAAAATATGTAAAAATAACTTCTTTTTTTTATTTTATATGATTTTACATTCACTGATGTATGCTCTTAGACCTGTAAATTTGTTGGCCTCCCTTCATATACAGTAGCTTTTGTAGCGCATTGATTCACAGCCAAGCCTTGCCGTACATGGAGTTTGAAACACTGAATCTAGCCAAGCCTTTGGGCCCATCCGTTGAAACTGGGCACAGGTTTATTGGAGACACTTGTTGATATTATGGTGGACTGTCAATTGTACCACTAGCACTGCATATGGTGTGTGGCACTCCTTGTAGTTTTGGCAAATATGGGGGTTAATTCATGTTTATTCAATCAAGGTTCTGAGATATACATAAATGTGGGTGGATAAAGTGACAAATCTTAATCCTGACCTGCTTTTCTCATTAAAGGCTATGAAAACCTCACCTTCTTTGTGATTCTACTATCATGCTTCCCATCATATTTAAAAGCTTTTGATGTGATTTTCTTTAAGAGAAATTCTTTAATTAACACAACCCCCAAAAAAAAAAAAAAAACTAAAAAAAGAGTGAAATTTGATTTTTCATGTGAAAATATTAAATATGACATTTTAATTATAATTATTGGAGAATTAAACAAGCAAAATTTAATTTCATTCCCTTAACAAAAATCCCTTTGTCTGTCTAACAATTTAAGACATGGATTTGTTTTAGTTATAAGACTCTCTCTCTCTCTCTCTCTCTCTCTCTCTCTAGCTAGCACTTCATGCTCAGATGTTCACTAATGAAACTTCTAAACATCAATCTGCAAGTTTAATGCACAAGCTTCAGTTTTCATCTAGCTAGGTAACACAACAGGAGTTAGGGTTGATTAAGTAGCTAACTTAGTTCTCTCTCTCTCTCTCTCTCTCTCTCTCTCTCTGCGCTTAGCAAAAGAGAAAAAAAGTATCTCTCTCTTCCTCTAACAAGAGCACGAGTTTGTTCATACACAGTACTATCTTGTAGATGAGTATTGTACACATTTATCTTTGAAAACTGCCAATGTTTTAGTCACACCAACAAAAGCAGAACTTTCATATTCTGAAGATCTGGGTCGAAAACGATTTGATATCTTTGCACCCTTTTTTCTTCTCTATACACTGAGACATTTCTAAATTCGTCCTCTTAGCCTTTCCTTCTCCAGTGCTTCTTTTTGTTTAAATTTGGAACACAACAAAAGCTCCTTTGCTACAGACACCATGACACCCATCATTCTTGCGTGAGATATCTCGGACTTTCACATCCCTTTACATTCTTTATTGTTTTTTCTCTCTCTCTCTCTCTCTCTCTCTCTCTTCTTCTTAAGTTTGTGATATGGTAGTAAAATTCTTTTGGTGTGTGTTTTATTTTACAGATAAAAAGAGCTTTAATCAGGACCCTTGGCTTGATTCAATCTTTGTCTTGGGTGAGCTGCCCAACTTTCTCTTCAGGTTCTCAAACTATCTGTTTACTCTTTTTTTTTTCTTTTTTCTTTTTTTACTGTAAAAATTCATTGCTCTTTCTTTGACTTTTCCTCCGACATTCTGTTTTCTGTTGGTTTTTTTTTTTTTTTTTTTTTTTTTCTATGGTAAAATCATTCTCTGTTGTGTTTAGTCTCTATAACCTGTATTTTGAGCTCAAAAAATCATGTTACATTTCATAATATTCACCTTACTCCCTCAGCCGTACACGTGGCAAACAATCTTGATTAGTTATATGGTGCGGTGTAGCTGGCATATGTAATCACACGTGTAAGATGAGTTCCGCACTTGTGGAGTCCACCATTTACCTTTAGACCTTTATATATTTATTATTTCTGCTAAACACCTATATATATATATATTAGTTTTTTAATCAAATTATTATACCTTTATATGTTTTAGAGTGAGATACACAATCTTTTTAATGAAAGTATAGCAATCATGTGCAGTGTCATTGTGCAAGTTTGCACATCACTTATTAGATTGACCACAATGCCCCTCACTTATATTCAATCAGCATAACATCTTTAAAGGACATTGTTGTCAATTTCCTTTTATAATTTATTATTTGTTAGCTTCACGTTTTCTTTTTTATAAATACAATAATATTTTAAATCTTTAAGATTGGGTTCAATTATTCTTTGTCATCAAATCAAAACAACAATTATTTTTTATTGCAGACAAGAATTATACTTCAGATCTTTTTAAAAACTTTACCGACTCACTTTTGTTGGGTTAACTTTTTTTTTTTAACATCTCTTGGACGAGGCACACTTGTTCATCCATGCAAGTAAAATGAAGAGACCCATAAAGGGAAATTCACGTCACTTGTTCTAGGCTGAAGCCACTTTACTGTTAAATTGGATACGTGAAATCCGGGGTACTTTTACCATTGATTACCAAATGACCTAAATACCCCATTCGTTTCCAAAGTCCTTCTATGGGACCCACAATATTATAGTGCTTGCTAGTTATTATATTTGACTATAGTGTCGAACACATGTCTTGGAAAAAGGGGCTTTTTTATTTTTATTTTTTTAATTTTAATTTTTGTATGGTTTTAATATTTATACTGCTTTGCTTGGTCCTCACCCCCCTAGAATCCACAAACGAATGTTAGGCCAAGAACGACTGTTAATGTAGGGTTTGGTGGCGGTCTCGATGTATTTAACCTCGGCTACTGTGCCTGTTTGGTCAGGTAGAGTCAGGCCTCAGTATTTTAAACTGCTATTAAAATAATGACTTTTTTTTGTTTTTTATATAAAATATTGGGTTTTTTTTTTTTTTTTCATTTTTGAGGTAAGAATTTGAAAAACAATTTGAACATAGAAAAAGTTTGTCACAGGTTTCTCAAAAAAAAAAAAAAAAAAAGTTTGTCACAGTTACAGTATCACACTAGTAGGACCCCAAATCGGAGAGAGAGAGAGAGAGGGTGTAAGTGGGAATTTAAAAAGTTGATAAAGGGTAGGCAAGGAAACAAGAATTGGACAGTGATTGCTTGCGCAAATCTAGCTAAAGCTAATCTGGGCTTCTTGGTCAAGCAAAGTGAAAGTGGGTTCGAGATAAGAGGGTTAAGTGAAACCAAGCAAAGCCATTTCCAAACCGTACATACACATTTACTTGGCCTCATTATGTTTAGACAGACAGTCCCAGCGTGGGTCAGAAGACACGCCCACAAGGCAATCCTTCATGGCCTCAGCTTCTTACAACACACAACTAGTTCTTCTACAAATTTTGCTTTCTTATGATAGGACAATAGAACCCATCACTCAAAGGGGGGGGTCTGTTTCACAAAGGAGAGCAGAAACTAGAAGAAAAAAACGTACAACTCTATTCCCATCAATATGTTATATCCCATGTTTCACTAGTCCTTTACGCTTTACAACTCATGTTCATTTCGAGTTTTTTGACCAAAATATGTGGCTACTCTTACTCACAATGTTCTATTTCAAGCTTCTTTCGAAAGATTTTGAAAAAAAAAAAAAAAAACCCAACTTTTTTATTTATCTCATTTTGTATGCGTGTGTGCATTTGTATTGCTAGGCTTTGTGGTGAAGATCAGTAGCAACTGGAGCTGTGAAGAATGGAGAAGGCTGTGGTTGTCACAACTTGGAGAATGCTTGTGAAGCAAATGGGTTTCTTTGGCTTATGTGAAGGTTGGGCTGATTATGGAATAAACCCCATTTTCAAAGTCCAATCTTTGCAACTCGCTCTGCTCTTTCTCTTCTGCTTTGCCTTTTGATGATGGTGTTGGTGGTGGTGATATTGGCGGGACGGCTCAATCTCTTAATTTTATGATATAATTTTTATTTCTTTTTCTTTTTCTTTTCATCATGATGTTGTCCATATTGAAAGTTTATGCAAATGTTCTTTCTAATGACACTAACTTGCCCTTTTGGTTTTGCATTTGTGCCTTACTGCTTCTTGAAGAAAACCCCAATATTCCTTCATAAATCAAAGAAAGAAAAAGCAGCAGATGATAGATTTTATGCAGTAAATATGGGGCAGACAACTCTGTTTAGGAGTTGGTGAGTACTGAGTAAAGCTTTTAATTTTTTGGGGTCCATTAATCTGCAGAGCATTCAATGTTAAAGCACTGTTTTATTATCAATTACAAAATTTTCTGTCAGTCTTTTGCTTCTGTCTCTTTACAATGTATTTTTTTGTTGTCTCCTGGAATTGATAGCTAGCATTAAATTCTACTAGGTACTTTCATTTTCATTATGTATGATACTTGTGAAGCAAAAAAGTTATCCTTGAGGATTTCCTTTTCAACGATAAAGATGTTGAATTCTATTCTTAATTTTGGTTTCAATTTGAACTGGTTTGTAATGTTCTTTTAGCATTATTAGCATTGGAATTTTCCATGCTATTCTATTATATAATTATAAATATTTTATTTTATAATTATAAAAAGTAACTTTATCATTATTTTATAATATTTTTACATTTTAAATTTTTATTTCTTTCTTTTATTCGTTAAAATAATATATTTATGTAATAAAATAATAAAATAATATATCTTAAAATTATATTTTCTCTTCTGTCTCTCTCCTCTCTTTCTCTCATTTTCAGCTTTCTTCTACAATGCAATTCTAAACACTGTAACAGCAAAAAAATTTACAATACTACTGTTTAGCATTCGTTAATGCATTTAGTTTTGAGCTTAAAATTCCAAATTTTTCTTAGATTTGTCATTAGTATTCTCCTCATGCTCTTAGATCTATGATTTTGGGGTATTAGGTGTATTTGAGGTGACAATGCAAGAACCATAGGGTCCAGTTATTAACACTGAAACTGCCGGTCTAGGTGTCCTAGAGTTTGCGCACTAACATAGAGAGAGGCATTTTGGAAAGAATAGCAAAAAAGACGGAGTAAGAAAACAGATGCAAAGACAAAGAAAGTTGAGGGTTTGAGTGATGGAAGGCCCTCATAGTCCATGGAAGTGTCCTATCAATTGTGTGCACTGCAATCTGGCTTCTCTCCTTCTGCTTTTGGTTTTTGTATGCATGTGAAAACCTGGCTTTTTGTTTATTTTAGCAGCTTATATACAGACTATTATTTTCAAAAGTTCTGATATATATCTTTTGTGGGTCCTGGAAACGATGCTAATTTCGAGGAAAGTGGAGTTTGGGTGAATACAAGGATAATTCTTAAGATTTGGCATTTGTGATTCGTGATGGAAATTCAATTACCATTTGGTGAAATTTCATTTCCACCCTTTTTCTTCTTTGATATTGTGGCTCTAAAAAGCTGGACAAGTTTTCTTTCAGCCAGATCTCCAGTGTGTCTGGATTGTGTTTTCGATTTTTTTTTTTGTTCCAAGGATTGTGGAGCTCGTAAGTCGTAATTAATATTTGTATACCATAGTCTATGCCTTTATTTTCGTGGATTCTGCACATTTTCGTCACAAAAAGTATGAGTGTTTTTTTTTTTTTTTTTTTTTTTTTTATCGGCCCATGGCCGAGGAGCCCCTTTTCTTCTCCTTTTTTTTCCCCCCCTTTTTTACTTTACTTGCTTTTCTTATATAGTCTTCATCTTCCTATCTCCTTCTTCCATCTGTTGATCATCCATTCGCCTCTCTTCTGGCCGTCCGTCCCATCAGAGGCCTTATCGGTACTCAAGTGGTTCACTCTGATCAACGTTACCCTGCTAAGGGGTTATATCCCCATTAATGCGGCCAGAGGGGTTAGGTGAATACATTAAGTGTGAATGTGACAGCTTGCTCTGGGCTTGTCCCCTCCCAAAAATTATCCTTAGTATGTCGAGGACGAAGAGGTCCTCGGCGTGGGTCAAAAAAGAGGCTTTCCCCAACTTAGCCTTGGCTGGTCAGTCTTCCTCGGCGCTGGCCTTGGGCCTGCTATGTGATGGGCTGTGGCTGTCAGGCCCACGGGCCCCACAATTGATATTAATAAAAATTTAAACTTTTATCTATTGTTTATCTGGTGGATTTTAGAACCCTTTTTTCTTATGGATTCAAGTACCCTTGTGGATTCGAGAAACCCTCGTGGATTCGAGGTTTACTACCAGAAATTTAAAATTTAGTTTCTGTTCTATCAAGAGAGCATCGCGTGTACTTTCTTCAGGCTTCCCGCATCAAGTAGTGTACGAGGTTGCATGAGGTGTATGACTAATTTATTTTGTGTTTTACCATCTTTGAAGGGTGTAGAGATAATGCCCATTGACAAATGTTGGATAAATCTTTCTAGTTTGTCATGCAATGGATATGTAAATGGAGTGGAAGGGTTTGTTGAGTATGCATTCCAACTTAGATATGAAGATTGTAATAATAGGTATAGAAGAACACGACTTGAGGTTGAAACACACTTCTCCATAGGGAGGGTAATAGTGATGAGTATGATGAAGATAGTTGTGATGACGAACAAAATGAAAGCCAAGAAAATAATAGGCCAAATCTCAAGGTTTGACAGTGGCATGGGTGTCAATATCAAGTCCAAAGATGTCTTGGACATCATCTCATCTAGTCGAGATTGTAGTAAGTGATATCAAGAGGATTGCTCGAAGGAAAATGAGGAATTTGAGGTCCGTTTGAAGAAATGGAAAACACAAGGCTCGCCAAGGAAAAAAAATTATTGGAGAGAAGAATTTGTCAGATGGAAGACCAAATGCATCTTATGATCGCAAATATGTTGAAATTTATAAGCATGATACAGGTTCCTGTGAAACACCTAATACAAAGATACATTTTTTAATATATTCAATTGCAATTTTCTTGTAATTTGCTTGGAGTTGTGGATGTTGAAAATTTTGAATTAATGCCTTTTATTTGATATCCACATGGATATGTACTTTAGCGGGAGCGANAGCCCTTTAGCAACAATATCTGGTGATATTTTATTCATGAACTTGATTATTTATAGTGGCGTACGTCAACTATATATAAATTGATCTTTCCATTTTTTTTTTAAATAGTTTTGGCTATTTGCTTGTTCAAAATATTACTGGGCTGTGTCTCTGTTTTTTAGAATTTAAAGTGTGAACTTGCTTCTAATTCAGTAGAGTAGTTCTATTAAAAGAAAAAGAAGAAATGGAAGCTAAGAGGAAGGAACATTAAGGAGAGAGAAAAATGTATTAATTGTAAAGAGTTGGTAAGAAATAAATATCAATAATGTTTTTTACCGTTAGATCTCTTAGAGATCTATGGTGTAAAATGTGTAACTTTTAAAAGTTAATAGGTTAACTTAAACCCAACTCTATATATATATTCATATATATATATATATTAGTGTAAATTACAAATATAAAATTTATAAAATTTTCTTTATTCAAATAAACAAAACAAACCCATACTAGCTCAGTACTATTAAATACATGCAAGGAAGGAGCCTTATAGTTTTTTTTTTTTTTTTGATAGGATAGGAAGAGCCTTATAGTTAGTAACATTGTTATTTGTCAATCCTCTTTTCTATAGAGAATTAAAATAATGTCAATTATTCTATAAATACATAAAAGTTTTGTTATCCTTAACTAAGATCAAAAGAGGAAAAGAAAGTCAATCATCATCTGAGTCTAGATTCTACATCTTAGAGGCACTGTGATTTCCATCCCGAACTCCCTTAACATTGCATACAATATTTAAAATTAAAACGAAAATTATACCACATTTATCACTATGCAATATATTGCACAACATTGAATAAGATTAAGATACACTCCCATCGTCTAGTGGTTCAGGACATCTCTCTTTCAAGGGGCAACGGGGATTCGACTTCCCTGAGGTAGGGTACTACGCAAGGAAGTTGATCATGGATTATCAATATGCCTGGAATGATTCTTCCGGGTCGATGCCCGAGCGGTTAATGGGGATGGACTGTAAATTCTTTGCAATATGTCTACGCTAGTTCAAATCCAGCTTGCCAATAATTCACCAATCCACCATGAAATGAATAACCCATTTGTTGTTCCCTAGAAAGGCCTAATCGGAATACGGAAGACTAAAGAAAAGTGAGATTTTCTGATATATTTTTACCGCTTTTCATTTGCTCTATTTATTTTTTCCACAAATTTAGATCTTGTTTGCTAATGATCCATCTAGATTCATATAAGGATCCGGAGGTATAAAGTCTAAGGTAAAGAATAAAATAAAGAATAAAAAAAAAAAAACTCTTTTTTTTTCATAAAAAGTGAAAGATTGATTTGATTATCAATCAATTTCTAAAAAACGAAAGGATTATTAACAATTTGCTTGACTTTTTTTTTTTTTTTTTTTTTTGTAAATTGTAAATTACATCCCTAAAGTTTAAGTGTGTTTGGATTTTACATCTTGAAGTTTCAGAATTTGGATTTTACCCCCTAAAGTTTGGGGTGATTTGATTTTACATCTTGACGTTTGAGAATTTAAATTTTATCCCCTAAAGTTTGGGAGTGTTTGGATTTTACACCTCCAAATTATAAAACTTTGGGGTGTAAAATCCAAACACTTCCAAACTTTAGATAGTAAAATCCAAACACACCTAAAATATAGGTGGTAAAATCCAAATTCTGAAATGTCAATGTGTAAAATCCAAACACCCCCAAATGTCAGGAAGTAAAATCCAAATTCTGAAACTTCAGGGTGTAAAATCTAATCACCTCCAAACTTTAGGAGTGTAATTTGTAATTTACCCTTGTTTTTTTTTTTGTTAAGATCTAGTGTCCATAAGAAAACCTTTCAACCAGATTAGTACTTTAAAATTCAGGATATGGCAGGGTGACCTGCAAGGTTGAAATTGGAAGTTTTGGCTATGGCGTGGTGACCTTTAGGCTTCAAAAGTTTCTTGGAAAAAAAAATGGTAGAATAACATTTAATGAGGTGGAAAACAATAGTTTCTCATTTCTCAACAATTAAAAAAAAAAAAAAAGATGGAAAGTAATAAATAAAGAGTGAGAAAAATGCTATTAATTTGGTAAATGAGTTGGTAAGGAATTAATACTTAATAATGTTTTTTAAACCGTTATATTTCTAAGAGATTTATGGTGTAAAAATTGTGTAACTTCTGTAGAGTTATATTATGTCTAACTTGAACCCATATATATATATATATATATATAAATTTGAGATGGGTTCAAGTTACACCTGGTGTAACTCTTATAAAGTTACACCTTTTTTACACCGTAGATTTCTAAAAGATCTAATGGTTGAAAAAGTATCATTAAATGCTATTACTTTCCATCTAATAATCTAATTAATACCACAATATTTTTCTCTCTCTCCTTATTTATTACTTTCCACTTATTAAAAGACACACCACACACCACCATTTTCAAGAATCTGCAAAACACAAACTCATCTACAGAAGAGCACATTGTCATTGCACGGTACACACTAGAAATTTGTTAGGTTGGCACTGTTTGCAAATCAAGCATTTTAGAGCAGTTTTCCTACCAAACTTAATTACCATATATCTATAAGAGTTTCTAAAGAGTTTTACTTTAGAAAGAATCCAAAAAAAAGTCAAGTTAAATTTTTAAAAATTGTTACGTTATATTTCTAAGAGATTTATGGTGTAAAAATTGTGTAACTTTTGTAGAGTTATATTATGTGTAACTTGAACCCATATATATATATATATATATATATATGAATTTTGATACTTTTCCAAAAAAGAAAAAAGAGAAAACCAAGAATGTTGCAATATTAGAACTTCTTTCAAATCTAGTAATAGAAAAATCATCAATAAGAAGTAGAACAACAGCATAAAGAACACGAGACTGTGATTGAGTAATTGACACCAAACATACAAATTTGGAATCTAACCAGAGGCAGAGACAATTTTTCCAACAAGTAACTCCTACCATCCAAGCACGTGGGTTACTACTTCCCAAGGACTCGTACCTTACCACTCATAGTCATAGGTCACAAAGAGCCTCTCTATATCATATAGTTCCAAAGCTATACTGCACTGTTCAGGAAATTTGGACCCAATTCACCAGTAACTTGTTACCATTCTAAAAGCACTAGCATCAGGGATGCAAATAAATAATAATAATAAAAGATAAAAAATTAAAAAAAAAATTTATGTCCTAGGTAGATAACAGCATTTTCATTTCTAATTTTTTTTTTCATATTTTTAACTACACAGCTTTTGAAATTTTGTTCACATAGGGATTAGACGTTACGAATTATATAAATTATTTCATATGTTTATAATACAAGTTTAGGTTTATGTATATGTTTTTGTTTTTAGAAAAAAAAAAGTATATATTTATGTTTAATTATAAACAAAAAAATTTAAAATTAGAAAAACTTAACGGATGCCCTAAGAGAATTTGTTAGTGAACCATTTTTAAAAAGTTTTTAGGGGAATTTTTTTTTTTTTAAATTATTGTTTTGATAGTTTTTTTTATTGGGTTTAGCTTATCTCTAATACTTTTTTAACTGGACATCTCTAGTTGTTTCAAATATACAATTACAAGTGGTAGTAGACTTTGATCTCCACATTTTATTTAATTAGTGATTGATGTGGCAGTTTCTCATTAAAACAAAATGAGATTTCAGTTAAAAAAAATACCGGAAGTAAGCCAAACCCTTCTTTATTTCCCATAAAAATAGTATCAAAACTTTCCTTAAAAGGTTAACAAATGCTCTAAGGGCATTTATTAACAAGTCCTAAATTAGAAATTTCATTTGTTGGAGTAGGAAAATGTTATAGTTTTTTTTTTTTTTTTTGGATGACATTCCAAAATTGGGCAACTGCTAATTTGAAAAAACAAGAGAGGCATTTCCCAGCTCATTCTCTCCACTTGTGGTGGTAACATTCCATTCTCTCCTACACTCTACGCACCTTCTTAGTAGATCTCCTAAATGTTTCATTAGCCACCATATAATATGGATTACTCGAGAGACGTTCACGATATACTTCCTTACTACCGAATGAACTGATTAAGTCTTATGTAGCGGTTTCTAAAATGTGCATCCATGAGTGACACTTTGCTTCATCACAAAAAGGACTTCCCCAAGGAGTATCTTATAGTTAAAGGCCTTGTTCCTTGACTATTTGCTAAAATAAATTCTAACATCCATTAATTATTATCATGAGAGAGAGAGAGAGAGAGAGAGAGAGAGATAGTTATTAGCCATGCTCATTTGAAACAAATTCTCAGGGGTTTGAAGAGTATAATAGATGTCAAAGAGGAGATGGGACACTAAATATAGAATAGATCTTTACTAGATAATTGCTGCGACTTAAATAATGCTCCCAAGTGCAGGATTATCGTGAAGTAATAACTTGGTAAGTCCGAGGTCGAATCCACAGGGAAAAGGGAATTGATTAGCAAACCATAAGAGAATAAAACTAAAATAACAAAGTTTAATTGAAGAGATTTTTTATGGTTTAGTAAAGTTAATTTAAATTAAGAGAAAATAACAATATATTAAAGCGCTAAGGTTTAGGGATCCACACACAACACATCTATTGGTAGTCTTAACAATATTTATTTTATAACTTAACTAAAATTCATAAGAAGGATGATCTTAGTCGGATGATTTAACAATAAAAACTCAAGAAATAATTGTCTAAGGTAGTTTCATGCAATTGATTGATTTTAGGCAAAACAAAATTAGTGAATTAGTTCGCAGGGAATACTAAGCATTTATTGTGCCCGGAGTCTACAATAAACCAAAAGATTATACAAAACTAAACACTTTTCTAGATGAGTAAAACAATCAAAAACATAAAAATATAAGCACTAAAACCAATAAATAATGGTTAAGAACATACTAATAAACGGTTGGGTTTCACCCCTTGCCTTAGCAAGGCTTCTAGCAAGACATAACACAAATAAAACTCTAAAAACTATAAAGAAAATTAAAAAAAAATCTAAATTATGTTCTACGGCAGCTCTCTCCTTTGAATTTTTCCCTAAAAAGCCTTTAAATAGGTCAAGAAATTCTATTACAAGTTGAATTCCCGTTTGGAGAAAATTCCAAGTTTTTAGGCTTCACTTAAGCGACGTTTTTGGCCCATTTAACTTCAAAATTCGGACTTTTTGTATACTACAAAGTTGTAGCCCTTTAAGTTAGATTTCCGGCTCAACTTGAATCATCCCAATTGGACATCTGAGCCAAAAGTTATGCTCCAAATACTAACTGATGTGTAAGTTAGAATCCTAATCCGAATTGGACTTGGATTAGATACAAATTTCCTTTAATTCCTTACTCCAATTGAACTTGAATTTAATTGGGTTGGCCTTCTTTGACTTCATCATGGCGCTTATAAAAGAAAAGTCCATTAGCATTCTTCTTTGCACAAATCCACTTATTTAATTTTATTATCCTACAAAAGACAAATTCATGTATTAAAATTCAATTAAGCACAAAATTGATTATTCAGCATTATTCCAAAATCAACTATAAAATGCATGAATTAACTCAAAATAAGTATGATAATGCTTTCTAATAATGATATAAATATGCAAAATTAAGCTATTATCAATAATAGATATTTTTTTAAGTTTTTTTAAAGCCATTTAAATGATATGGACATAATTAAATTGGCATAACATGATTTACTTTTTTTTTTTTTTTGAGAGAGAGTTTCAACCTATGGTGTCCGCTCCTGATGATAGCTCTTTATCATCAGACCAAGACACCAATCAGTTTTTGGTGTAGGCGGGGATTGAATCCCAGATCTCTTATACAACCATCAAAGACTTTACCAGTTGAGCTAACTGGAACCCACACATGATTTACTTAAACCAACTGGTACGTACAACTTTTCTCAAAAAAAAAATGGTACGTACAACAAGCTCAGGTGGCATTTTTTTTTTTTCTCTCTCCTGATAGGTAACATTTATTGGACACATTGGCATCCAAAATTTATAAAGGAACATGTACATAGAGTACAATTAGAATTTTCTGACCAAATAACCATTCGTAAAATAAAATAATAATAATAATAATAATATTTATACTATGATCCTCCTCAATTTTTTTCCCTTTGACTAACTTTTTTCTTTATATGTTTTTTTTTTTTTAAATTAAGTCAAATTTTTATTCAAAGATAAATGTTTTCAATATTTTCTCTTTTTTATGTGTAAAACAGTTTATGTTTAAGTGTATGTTTATGTGTGTGTGTGTTTTTTTTTTTAAATTATAATAATTGAAGATAAATAAATAATTAGTTCCAAGTTAAATGTTTTATAGCTTGATACTACCCAAAAAAAGAGAGTATAAGTTGAACATCATTTGATTCTATTTGCTTCATTTAAAAAAATATCTTCAATGCTTTTTCTTTTATTTGAGTCGTACAAAAATGAGATCATGAAAAAAATTATTTATGTTATTCAAAATCAATCAATAAAAAAATATAGTGAGTGCAACATCCAAAATGACTATCATGTTTGCAAATACCAAAATAGTATTCGACAGCTAAAATTTGATCATTCATCAACTCAAAATGTTAGTGAAGCTATTCCAACACAATAGAAGATATATAAATCCAATTAAGTATTAATAACATTAAACTATAACATTAATAATATATTTTCGATATTATATAATAAAAAATATTAATTAAATAATTTAGATATAATACAATCAAAAACATTTTATTGTTTTTTACACATGACTGGACTCTTACTAGAATATGATGGAGTTTTTGGAACCGTAAGAACAATTTTGATCAGCCACGTTGGAAAGAGTTTTATCTTTATTTAAAGGGATAAGTATTTCTTGAAACATATGTACATTATTTATTAAATACATTAAAAATTTTCTTGAATTGGCAATCAATTATTTATACAACATTACAACTGTGGGGTCATGGACCCAAATCATACAACTGGACTTTGGGCTTAAGGCTCAAGCCGAGGACAAGGGGCCGTCCGAGGATGGGTAAGTATAGTCAAGGAAACCCATGCTAGTGGGTAAGGAAGACAATATTGAACATAATGGCCTAGTAGTTTTTGCCGATGATGAATTTGTCCTCGGCTAGCCAAGGCCGAGATCCGTAAAGGATGCTTGCCATCTAGAGGTGCGATCCATGAAGTTTTGGAAATATGGATAAGCATTGCAAGAACAAAAGACAAAAGAATCCTAAAATATCTTGGGAAAAACTGTTGTCACCGCATTGAATGCACCCCAACTAACTCCCTAGCCGCATTAATGAAGAAGTGACCTCTGCACAGTATTATTGCAGCCTTATAACCACCCCAGAAGACTTCTAGATGGGGCTGATGGGACAAGTATCAGTATAAACCATCAACTGTCCACGTGTTGGGTAAAGGTGAAGGAATAGATGTAGTATAAATAAGGGGAGAGACTTAGAGAGAGGGAGGAGGCCGGCAGTTGAGAGAGAAAGCATTGTAGTAATCTCAAGAACTCTTGTAACCATTCTCATCCAATATTTACTAGAACAAAGCCCCTCTAATTGTGCCGAGGACAAACTTTCTTTGATAAACTCAGTTCATCTCTGTTTGATTGTCATGAATACCATATTAACTGTTATCCATGCACTAAAGCCTAACTCTTTCACCCACTCTCTTCAAATTCATTGTTTTGGGCTTGGGTTACAAATCCTGACCCTACAATTGGCGCTGTCTGTGGGGAAAGCTTATGTGTTAATGGGTGCAACGGTTAATCATGGTAAGATCAAAGCAAGAGTCCCTAGAAAAGGCAATTTTGGTGGTGATGCAGGCTATAGGAAAGCTTCCCCATTATTTCCAAGAGCACACACGATTGTTGTCATAACTCAACTTTCGCTCAGGTCTACACTTCGAAGTGTTGATTACATGGGAATGATTGCTATATGGGACACAGTTCTAGGGGCTCTTAACATTAACTATATGCTCCGTACCTCTGTTAAAGGGCTAGTTCTCGCGAATCTAGTGGCCAAGTTCGCTGAACCTCCATGAGAGGAAGTGGCAACAACACAAAGCAAATCTAGAAGGCTCCGTAGCGGGGTTATTTCCGTGAAAACTTTCTCAAGTGTTTAAACTTAAACTCAATTATGCCTGTATTCCTCGGACCAGATGATATGGGTTGGTTAACACTCAGTGGCATCTTTCTCAAGTGTTTAAACTTAAACTCAATCATGCCTGTAGTACTCGGACTAGATGATATGAGTTAATTAACACTCAGTGGCAACTTTCTCAAGTGTTTAAACTTAAACTCAATCATGCTTGTAATCCTCGGACTAGATGATATGGGTTGGTTAACACTCAGTGGCAACTTTCCCAAGTGTTTAAACTTAAACTCAATCATGCATGTAGTCCTTAGACCAGATGATATGGGTTGGTTAACACTCAGTGGCATCTTTCTCAAGTGTTTAAACTTAAACTCAATTATGCCTGAAGTCCTCGGACCAGATGATATAGGTTGATTAACACTCAGTGGCATCTTTCTCAAGTGTTTAAACTTAAACTCAATCATGCCTGTAGTCCTCGGACCAGATGATATGGGTTGGTTAACACTCAGTGGCAACTTTCTCAAGTATTTAAACTTAAACTCAATCATGCTTGTAGTCCTCGGACCAGATGATATGGATTGGTTAACACTCAGTGGCATCTTTCTCAAGTGTTTAAACTTAAACTCAATCATGCCTGTAGTCCTCGGACCAAATGATATGGGTTGGTTAACACTCAGTGGCATCTTTCTCAAGTGTTTAAACTTAAACTCAATCATGCCATCTTTCTTAAGTGTTTAAACTTAAACTCAATCATGTCTGTAGTCCTCGGACCAAATGATATGGGTTGGTTAACACTCAGTGGCATCGTTCTCAAGTGTTTAAACTTAAACTCAATCATGCCATCTTTCTCAAGTGTTTAAACTTAAACTCAATCATGCCTGTAGTCCTTGGACCAGATGATATGGGTTGGTTAACACTCAGTGGTATCTTTCTCAAGTGTTTAAACTTAAACTCAATCATGCTTGTAGTCCTCAGACCAGATGATATGGGTTGGTTAACACTCAGTTGCAACTTTCTCAATTGTTTAAATTTAAACTCAATCATGCCTGTAGTCCTTGGACCAGATGATATTAGTTGGTTAACACTTAGTGGCATCTTTCTCAAGTGTTTAAACTTAAACTCAATCATGCTTGTAGTCCTCGGACCAGATGATATGGGTTGGTTAACATTCAGTGGCAACTTTCTTAAGTGTTTAAACTTAAACTCAATCATACCTGTAGTCCTCGAACCAAATGATATGGGTTGGTTAACACTCAGTGGAATCTTTCTCAAGTGTTTAAACTTAAACTCAATTATGCTTGTAGTCCATAGACCAGATGATATGAGTTGGTTAACACTCAGTGGCATCTTTCTCAAGTGTTTAAACTTAAACTTAACCATACCTGTAGTCTTTGGATTAGATGATATGAGTTGGTTAACACTCAGTGGCATCTTTGCACTCGAGGCCGAGCCTTTTAAGGCACCCGGGAGTAGTGCTTAAACAGAGCCTTAGCTATGTCGGGTCCCTCAAACCTCCTGCTAAGAAGAGCCTTAGTTATGTCGGGTCCCTCAAACCTCCTACTAAGAACCTTAGCAATGCATGGGTCCTCAGACCACATGCTTTGGAAAAATTAACACACATGACATCTTTCTATAAGTGTCAAAACAGACCCAAAATTATAACTAACCCATCAGATTGGTAGCTCTGAAAGGAGAAATTTATAGTACAAATATGAGGTGCGTGAAACAGCACTCCCCCAGGTGTAAATCAAAGGATCAAAGCAGAATTAACTCTTAAAAATTCAAAACCCCACCTTTTTCCTCGGATGAGAGGAAAAAACCGGAGTTTTGAGGGGCTATTGTGGGGTCATAGGCCCAGATCATACAACTGGATTTTAGGCTTAAGGCCCAGGCCGAGGATAAGGGGTCGTCCGAGGATGGGTAAGTATAGCCAAGGAAACCCATGCTATTGGGTAAGGAAGACAATATTGAACATAATAGCCTAGGAGTTTTTGCCGAGGATGAATTTCTCCTCGGCTAGCCAAGGCCGAGGTCCGTAAAGGATGCTTGCCATCTAGAGGTGCGATCCATGAAGTTCTGGAAACATGGATAAGCATTGCAAGAACAAAAGACAGAAGAATCCCAAAATATCTTAGGAAAAACTGCTGTCACCGCGTTGAATGCACCCCAGCTAACTCCCTGGCCGCATTAATGAGGAAGTGACCTCTGCATAGTATTATTGCAGCTTTACATCCACCCCAGAAGACTTCTAAAGGGGGCTGATGGGACAAGTATCAGTATAAACCATCAACTATCCACGTGTTGGGTAAAGGTGAAGGAATAGATGTAGTATAAATAAGGGGAGAGACTTAGAGAGAGGGAGGAGGCCGGTAATTGAAAGAGAAAGCACTGTAACAATCTCAAGAACTCTTGTAACCATTCTCATCCAATATTTACTAGAACAAAGCCCCTCTGATTGTGCCGAGGACAAACTTTCTTTGATAAATTCAGTTTATCTCTGTTTGATTGTCATGAACATCATATTAACTGTTATCCATGCACTAAAACCTAGCTTTTTCACCCACTCTCTACAAATTCATTGTTTTAGGCTTGGGCTACAAATCCTGACCCTACAACAACCAATATATATATATATATATATGTGTGTGTGTGTATTTATGTATGTATATATATGACCAACATACAAATGAAGAATCCAACTTAAGACTTGTTGAACTTTTGAAATCTCATCATTTAATTTATTACTTTTTAAAACTTTAGAGTCTAATTTATTTTTTTGAAACTATAGACCAAAATTTTCACCCCTCTTAAATTATAGGATTTAAAATAAATTTTAAAAAAAAATTAAATTTTTTTGTGATGGAACCACTTTTCTATCATAATAAGTGGATTCAACTACGGAATGTTCAGTCCATCACAAAAAAATGGTTTTAATGTGACTAGGGACGGAGTCAGGAGTTAGAGTTAAGGGGGTAGCTTTACTATTCTCTTTGCTAGTAGTGTGTGGTGGCTTTGTTGCTGCTTAGCCATGGAAGGTTTTTTTTTTTTTTTTTTTTTTTTTTTTTTTTTTTTTTTTTTTTTTTATGTGGTGGCTTTGTTGCTGCTTAGCCGTGGAAGGTTTTTTTTTTTTTTTTTTTTGGCATGCTTCTACTATTGGATAATGACAAAATTATTTTAAGTGAAATTGATTTACTGGGTTTAATTTTTTTTTTAGCTTTGCTATTGATAATTTTTGTTGGTAGGCTAATTTTTTTGGACTTGTATATTTTATTTTAGATTTTTTATCAATAAAATTTTTTTATCCCCTTAAAAATGAGGAAAATGCTAGAGTTACAAACTTTTTTTATAAATAACTGATGTGACGACTAGTGAGTGGTTATTAATAAGTAATAAAGTGATGTAAATAGTAGACTCATATATAAACCAATAAGAATTTGCTACTTTAATAGTTTGTAAAAAATTTATAGAAAAGTGTGTGGCTATAGCACTATTCTTAAAGGAATTAATGATATTGTTAAGGGGGTAAAGTATAATTTTATAGAACAAAAATTGCTAAATTCAGTACTACATATATACTAATTTAAAAATAAATAAATAAAATTGGGGGGTGCCATTGGCCCCCAAAGCCAATAAGTGGCTCCGCCCAGATTGCCACCACAACAAGCTGTCGCATAAAGTCCTGAAAAATACTACCCAATAAAAAAATAATAATAATAATAAAAAGCATCAAGTATTTATTTTGTGCTGAGTTTTTTACCTTCTCCGGTGTAAAATGCATTTTGTATAGTTTATTAGACAAAGTTTAGTTACAAAATTGATTGTAACCTTAGGCTACAATCTTATTCAATAAAATAAATATTACTACATATTTTGAAAATCTAACTGCTGAATTACGTGTTCTTTATGCTCTTAATATACATGTCAAATTTTGTGTCAATCGAATATTATTTATTATGTGATCTATAAGTTTATATTCTATATATACATAATTTTAAACTACAAAAACTTATAATTTAAATAATTTATTGATAACATAGTTATTGATCTTTAATTTTCTGGAAATTTTGTAAGCATAGAAGATATAAAAAGAAAACGTAATCTAATTGTAGATTTATCAAAATTCACCTTCAATAAAAAATATTAAGTAAGGTTGTAGTCTAAGGTTACAACTAATTTTGTAACTAAACTTGATCCAGTTTATTTATATTCCTCCTTAACTCCTTATACATTTGCAATTCGAGTCTTAATGTTCAGCAAAAATTAAAAAATAAAAATAAAATTCATAGCTTTATTAGTTGAAATGCAAAACATATGCTAATTTCACATAATATTTTCCTCCAATCGCGGCGTAACTTGTGCTTATTTCATATTTCCCGATTTCTTATTTGTACACATTTGTTGAAGCACACTTTATCCAACATATCAATTCTTTCAAAAGAATCTTGAATCCAACAGTGGACCGTGGCAATGCATTTTGAGTCTTTGACTATGAAACACGGTTATGTCCATTTGAGTTTAGTTTGATTGTTAAGTCTTTTATTCCAGTTTTAGATGCAATGTGCTGCTATTAAGAGACACTGCGAGCCATTTCAAAGAGAGCTTGACAACATAAGTTTGACAAAAAAATTAGCAAAGGCACATAGAAGAGAATAGGTGGAACAATAAAATGCTGAAGAAAAAGTAGAAACTATTATTGAGAATCAACTATATGAGATCGTTTATTCAAGAAAACAAAATTTGAGAGAAAATATTCCGAAGAGAATTCAACGGTTATTAGTTTCATCATGATTGGGCACTTGTGGAATCATCAACTGGATGATTATATCTGTTGAAAAACCACATGGTATCGGCTTCCACTGCATATCCATCTTGATTACGGTGCCAACTATAGTATGCATGGGTTTGGTTCTTAATGTCAAAAATGGCATGACCAAAACTAGCCTCACGATAAGCTGAGTATGGTGGCTGTGGTTCCGTCATGCTGCAACAGAGAAGAGGACATTTATATTAAACCATATTAACAAACAGTGAATCAATGAAGGTCAGCTCTATTATAATGTAATTAGCTTACTTGGTTGCTAAGCCTTCAAGATTGCCCCCATCGCCAATGGTTATATATACAGGCGCAGATTGATCCTTTACAGGAGTGCAAATACCATTTACAACATTGTATGCAATGTTGGATACACGTTCCTGTAATATTCATATGTTAGTTGTCAATCAACATCGGAAGAAATGAACATATAGCCACAGACAATGTCTATATATATAAACAAATGGAAATCAAATAATCTGGATTTATGCATGTGTGTCTCTGTGTAATACTGTAATGCATCATTAAAGAAAAGATCATAGATGGCAGAATTTTCGTTCTCCTCAAAAAAAAAAAATTCAGAAATGCAATACTGCCAAGTTTCTAAAACTCTTTGTCGTCACAGATTTCAGGTAACTAGAGACAACTACCAGTGTTACACAGATACACCTCCAAAAAAAATCACATTTCAAAAACTAATAAATAGATAGTATCAAGGACTTACAGATCGTTCATAAGCATGAACATGACCAGCAAACACTACATCAACTTTGTACTTCACAAACCATGCCTCATACATTACTCTCATGGATTCACCCTCCAGAAAATGATAGTTGTAGCTGTTATACCAAGGGGAATGCATTAGAACAATCAACCAAGGTGTCTCAGTCCGGTTAACTTTTGGTAGTTCCTCTTCAAGCCATTTGTATTGAGGGGTATATTTACCTGAAAAAATGGTAATGACAAGTAAATTTATTAATTTTGCTTTTGCTGCATGAAATCCCCAATTTATTTGGGACAAAGGCTTAGTTGAGTTGAGGTGAGCTACATTGATTTTGGCAAAATGAGACACTAACACATACCATCATCAGATACTAGCTTAAACAAAACACTATGGTAGCAATCTTGTTATTTAACTTAACCACATAAATTAGGAAGTCATGATCATTACATCCTGTCATCCCCTGTAAAAACATTATTCTGTTTGTTTCTGACAGCATTTTGGGGGCAAAACCACATAATTGAGGATGTAGTCCTAAAAAACTGATATACAATGTCAGTGAAAGAATAAATGCCATGAAAAACGTTGTATATGATGTCTTATGGAAACCAAAATATGACTCTATGAGGTATAGAATAAATGCCATGAAAAAGCAGACTTAGACTTTTTCAACTCCATAGAATGTCTCTCAACCTAAACTCCAAAAAAAAGTGTATTACCTATACCCATATGGGAGAAACGAAAAGAACCCACAATTATTCGCTCAGACACTCACACATATTTAAACAATATGTGATCAAAGAAAATGAGTGGCATTCACCAAAAGCAAGTAAATATCCAAATCGCAGCCATTTGTAATTAGTTGTCTTTAGTCTTAACCATTATGCATTATAAACTCTTGAATTATCATCATCCCATATCTATGTAATAGAGATCAAGACTGCCAAAAAAATGTACAGACTGAAGTTGCTAGTTTGGACATATGTCTGTGCACATGACCATAATTAGAAATATATAACATGTAAATCCAAATGCATTCTTACCATATGCTGAGTATGAGGACAAGACAATGATGTAAGCTGAAGCTCTCTTGATTGAATACCAAAAGGGAGCTGTACTATTTGAAGCTTTATAAGGTACATGATAACGGTGACTGTAAGGCTTAAAAGGTTTGGTTTCTCCCTGCAACCCAAATATTAATCTACTATTAGAAACTTGGAGAATTATATACAGAAACACATGAATTATAACTCAAAATAATGTCAAAGAGAGTAGAACAGTACTAGAACTGTCACAAAAGTATCAATAACAGCAACATGGTGGCACTATGGATTATTTTTGGCTTTACCAAGATATAGACCTCTTGGTCTCTCTTGGGTTTTAGATGAAGAGGATTATTTTTATATGCAAGACCTTAAATCAAATTTAGCTATCAAAAGGAGCATTATTGTCGAACAAGGTCAATTTAGGGGGAATTCTGTCTTAAGTAAGATTTACAATATAATATTTCAAAGGGAACAATGAAGGTAATTGCAACCCAGTATTATGTTGACTCAATTTCCTGTTAAGTGTTTCCTTTTTTTTTTTCTTTTTTTTTTTAGGCAAAGTACCTGCTAAGGCATGAGAAGTGTCCAGTAGCCCTCACATACATATAACAAAAGAGCTAATTTTACCTCAGTAGAAAAAATTCTTCAAAAAATTAAACCGTTGGTATGACTTCAAACCACGAGATTGAAAAGGTAGTCAAACAAGTGTAGCCAGAAGAAGTTTTTAAATAAGAATTACAGAACACATTAGTTACTACCAAACAATGAAATATTCTATGAGATACTTACAATTGATGGCTCGTAGTCAATCTCGTGATTCCCTGCAGTCCATATCCATGGTTGATAAGCAACACTTCTCTCAACAAATCTTCCCCATGAATCCCATCTATTATTGTCATGATTTGGATAGTTATCTGCATAAGAGAGGTCCCCAACGAACAGCACTGCTTTCCCTTTCTGTGGGTTTAACTCATAATGAGTAAGTGTCCTATTTGAATCATAACTCTGACCAAGATCCCCTGCAGACAATACCATTAGTTTAAGGTGTATAAAACATGTTTCAAATATCTAAATTGACACATAAGCAGAAGTGCAAATGTAAGTACATTCCTTATTCATTTAGGAACATGTAAAGGAAGTAAGAGCCAATAATCAACCTAAAATGAAAAGTCCAGCTTATGTACTTATAAGTGAGATTTTTTTTTCTCCAAATTTTATCATTATTAAGTCTTAGTAGGTGATTTCAATCGTAGTTCTAGCTTTATTGGATAGGCTATTCTGTGCCTGCCCAATTGCCACTAGACTTTGCAGAAGTCTAATGGAAATAGAGAATGCAACCTGCCTAAAAGTGAAGACCATGTGTATGCTTGAACCACAATGCCCACCAAATGTCTAAATTGTTTGGGATTTATTAAAGAAATACTCACCAATAAGACCAAATGTATAAGGCACATCAGGGCCAACTTCAGGTGGAGTTACAAACCAGAACTGCCGGGTAGTGTGCCCAATCCCAACCGCGTAGTAGTATTTGGTGTTGAACTGCCCCCCCCAAAAAAAAATCAACCAATCAAAATAAATAAAAACAGTTTACACATACCTAGATACATAGCATACTTTTAATGCATATATCATTTATGCCCATATCATCCATTAATCTCATATAGAAGCAGAACAAGAACAGAACAAAAACAGGGGAACAACTTTAGAGCAATCTAATGAAACAATTGTATGAAAATTTTTATTCACCTTCAAGTTTCTGATGGTTGTGTGATGAATGAAACCAGACTTGTAATTGTAGTACTCATAGGTACTAACTTTTCCTTTGGCATGTCTCTTTTCCTTGCTGTTTTCACTCCAAAAGACCACTTTACTGGAGCCCGGTTCATCCACAGTCACCCATGATATAATCATTGCCTCTCCCACATGATCTCCTTGTGTTATATGTACCTGAATTCACACCAAAAAAAAAAAAAAAAAAAACCGTGCACAATGGATACAAAAACAAAACAAAAACAATTACCGATTGAAACTGTCTAAAAAGAAAACCCCACTAAGAAAAACCTTACCAAAAAACAGTTTGATCAATAAGAAAATAATAGCCGAAGAACAATAAGGGGGACATAAGTACCTGTTGAGGTGCATTATAACCAGGTGGGACTTTAAAGACATCGCTATTAAGAGGCATGTCAATAGTCTTCTCAACTTTTCTGACAAAAGTACTGGTCTTTCCTCCATGACACACCACTGCTAAACTCAAAACCAAAATAACTGCGATCAAAGAAGAAGACAAAGAAGAACGAAAAAGACCCATCTTGATCTTTTGCCTGCACATACCAAGTCTCACAAAACTACACTATTTAGCTAAAGAGACCTATTGCTATATATATATATATATATATATGAAATGGTTAAACTGGTTCGAGTCTGATGAGGAGAATGCTAGGAATATTCAGAGCATCCTTATATAATACAAATTTAGACGTCAACGATTGTTTAATGATAGGAAACTGAGTCTTACTTCACCAGTTGTTATTTGAAAATATATATGTAGGAACTGATTTAATACAATTTTTTTTTTGGTTTGAAAAAATTTATGGTGGTATTCTAATAAAGTTGAGAATGGACTCTGTAGTCACGGGTAGTTAGGTGTGTTTTACGTGTGTAGCTTCCTCGATTGAAAGCGTTTTAGTTTGACAATAACTAGGAAAAGTGGCTAATAATTGTTGCGTTTGATTTGGTTTGTGAAGTTTGGTGTTTGGTATAAATTATAGGAATCTCGGTAATATCATTCTATGTTTATACTATCGTTTTGTAAAAAATGACGTCATGTAGAACTAGTCTTCTATTCTTTTTTTTTCTTTTTTCTTTTTTGAGAAACTAGTCTTCTATTCTATTCTATTACAAACTGGATGAGTTAAAAATAGGATTTTTTTTTTTTTCTTTTTAGAATGAAAAATAGGAATTTGATTGTCTAGTTTGCAAATTTAGTATTTTTGCTCAACTAGCCAGAAATAAAATAAGGAATATACTATAATATAGTACTTTTTTGAGAATATACTTTTATATTTATGCTACCATCACAACATTTTTGTAATAAATCTTAAATGATAGATCTTTCCTTTAAAAAAATATATTAAATGACACGTTGTTAATGAAGTGGACAAAGAAGTCATTTAAATAGTGAGTTCATAATAGAACTAATAACAATTTACCACCTATAATTTGTTGTGAAAGTGTTTGTGAAAATATGATAATAAGCAAAGAGATATAGGAAAGAATATTCACTTTACATGCCATGTGAAGACTAAATCAAAGATGTTGACTCTTATCCAAAAAGAAAATCAACATATTGACAACTAAAAAATATCTTGTGATGGGTTAAGAGAGTAATGCTAAATACTAATAAAAATCTTTACATTTTTCTAAAAAAAATCATGGAATTGATTTTTGGAGTAAATTGAGGGATTTGTTTCTCAAAAAGAAAAAAGAAAAATAAATACTATGTCTATAACATTTTCACAATAAATTTTAAGTGGTAGATTGCTACGACATGTTATTGGTGAGTAAAAAAATAATTTTAATAATGGATTCAAATTAGAACCAGTTACAACTTATCACATAAAATTTGTTATGAAAATATTATGTACACAACACTTCTAAAAAAATAACGGATTTAAGCAATTAATACACAATTTAATTTTAAATTATCATCTATTTTTTAGTGTAATTCCAATGCTAAATATGAATTTCAATTTTTTTTTCGATGTGTATATAGTTTTGGAGGGTAAGATCCTTAGAGTTTGAATCACAAACATAACACACCAACTAAATAGTTTTGAATGCTATCACATTCCTTTTTTTTTTTTTTTCTTTTTTTTTTTTTTTTTTTGAGAATCACTCCCATGTTATTACTTGAAATTTGAAACCCCATTGTAATGTATTATTAAGTTAGGTAAATGAAAGAAGGTAGCCTATTAGGATCCTATGATCTTTTCCTCACACATGGTATGGGCCTCATAGCATGTTGGATCCACACATTAAAGGGATAATGCATATACTTCATACATGAAATACATTTTTGTGTATGTAGTCGATAAAGTTGAACAATGTTTAAACTCTCATGCCTTCTCTCATCTTTTTTCTCCATTGTGTTGTCTTATCATGATCAAACTAAAATAACATTAAAATGATACTAAATTAGAATATAATTATAAGAAAATACTTAATATCGTTCTTTTAATCCTAAATAATTCATTGAGATTCGTAATATAACATTCATTTCTGTTTTTATGAAATATTACAACGTTTTTTAAAACCTTCAACCGAATGAAAAATACAAAAATCAATAATGAGCAACATGGTGAGTAATTAATAATTTATAGCATAGTAGTAAACAATATTGAATGTGATACATACGGATACCGTACAAAACACCAATTGCAATATAATAATGCCAGAGTACAAAACACCAATTGCCNAAAAAAAAAAAAATTACAAGAATAAAAAAAGATTGAAGTCATTTTCTGGTTTTGTTACCATTTTAGGTGTCATAATCAAAACTAACTATATATGGCAGTTCAAAACAACGTCTATTAAAATGACTGTTTCACTAGCCAACATAGGCACTATTTTTAAATCATCAATTTTACAGCTAATAATGACATTATTATATGGCAATTGGTGTTTTGTACTCTGGCATTATTTTATTGCAATTGGTGTTTTGTACGGTATCCGTATGTATCACATTCAATATTGTTTACTACTATGCTATAAATTATTAATTACTCACCATGTTGCTCATTATTGATTTTTGTTATTTTCATTCGGTTGAAGGTTTTAAAAAACGTTGTAATATTTCATAAAAACAGAAATGAATGTTATATTACGAATCTCAATGAATTATTTAGGATTAAAAGAACGATATTAAGTATTTTTTATAATTATATTCTAATTTAGTATCATTTTAATGTTATTTTAGTTTGATCATGATAAGACAACACAATGGAGAAAAAAGATGAGAGAAGCATGAGAGTTTAAACATTGTTCAACTTTATCGACTACATACACAAAAATGTATTTCATGTATGAAGTATATGCATTATCCCTTTAATGTGTGGATCCAACATGCTATGAGGCCCATACCATGTGTGAGGAAAAGATCATAGGATCCTAAAGGCTACCTTCTTTCATTTACCTAATTAAAATACATTACAATGGGGTTTCAAATTTCAAGTAATAACATGGGAGTGATTCTAAAAAAAAAAAAAAAAAAAAATCTCCCTACCTCTTGCTCTATTTAATTACATAGCGTTGGTTGTTGTAATGTGTCATAGACTCATAGCTACTTCCATTTGGCACGTCAATCAATTTGTGCTGTCCCGTTATTTGACTTCATTTTTAATACGGTTTCCTCGTGGGGCAAGATTGAGAGTGTGAAAGGTTTAACCAAAAAAACAATTATATATGTATATATATATATATCCTCGTATGCTATATTATATAATAAAAACGGAGCTTAAAAACTATAGTTGTACCAAATAATTACTTTCACTCATTATTATTTTTTTTTGTTAATTTGTACTTCTTCAATTAAGAAATCATATTTACTAATTGTTTAATTTAGGTAAAACTATATCATATAAATTTCAGCAAATTTAAATCCTATTAAAACTAAAAATCTATTGAAAAAATTTTCTAACTTAAAATCTCACACAACAACCCACATTTTTTTGTTTTTGTTTCTTTCCCCAAGTTGCATGATTTAACAATAATTTAAAACACTATCACGCACTCTTAGTGCAATGGTTACTCTACAAATATTAAGTGCTTATCCATAAAATAAAAAAAATATTAAGTGCTTATGGGATGTGGGAGACTCGCACACATATACAAATTTTTTTTTAGAGTTTCAACATATGGCATCTGCTCTGATAATAACTTTTTATTGTCAGATCAAAACACCAATCAGTTTTTGGTATATGCGAGAATTGAATCTTAGATCTCTTATTCAATCATCAGAGAATTTACCAATTGAGTTAACTGGAACCTACCATACATATACACTTAGATTATGTTAGAATAGAATTTTTATTTTGTATAAAAAAAAACAATAATTAAAAACAAATTTAAATTATATTTAGGGTCCGTTTGGATACAACGTATTTTGCTGAAAACTGAAAACACTGTAACAAAATAATTTTTAAATGTATGAATAGTATCGTGAAACCTATTTTTAAATTTTTTTTTCTAAATAAAGTGTTTGTAGGTCCCTTGAACAGTACGTGAACAGTGCTAAACAGTGCACTCTGTCGGAGAAAATCTGAAACGCATGAACAGTGCATGGATGGAGGAAAAGTCAAACTTCACACCAAAAAAAATGTGGAAAATGTAAACGCAGTAGACGTGGACGCAGATCCAAACAGATACTGAGAATAATCTTGTGATTGCTCTGTTTATCATCAAATTAAGACTTTTTATTTAATTATTAAAAATTTTGTCAATTAAACTAACTAAAACACCCGATACACGCACTATAGTGGCTACTTAAAAACCCTATGCCTGTGGTGGATAAGAACGGTGGCCCTTTTAAAATTAAAGAATATCCACGTAAAGAAATTTAAAAAATTTTCAGTCCCCAGTCAATATCATTCTTCAATCATAATCACATGGAATTTCTGTCTTACGGCAAATCCTTCTTTTAATGTATAAAAACATCTCTCTTCCCCACTCTCCTTTTAAGAGGTGCGCGTGTTGTACTCAAGACGGAAAATAATTGTAATATTTCCTGAGTTTTTTTTTTTTTATTTTTTTTTTTTTTTCTCTCTCCCTACCTCTTGCTCTATTTAATTACATAGCGTTGGTTGTTGTAATGTGTCATAGACTCATAGCTACTTCCATTTGGCACGTCAATCAATTTGTGCTGTCCCGTTATTTGACTTCATTTTTAATACGGTTTCATCGTGGGGCAAGATTGAGAGTGTGAAAGGTTTAACCAAAAAAACAATTATATATATATATATATATATTTATCCTCGTATGCTATATTATATAATAAAAACGGAGCTTAAAAACTATAGTTGTACCAAATAATTACTTTCACTCATTATTATTTTTTTGTTAATTTGTACTTCTTCAATTAAGAAATAATATTTACTAATTGTTTAATTTAGGTAAAACTATATCATATAAATTTCAACAAATTTAAATCCTATTAAAACTAAAAATCTATTGAAAAAAATTTCTAACTTAAAATCTCACACAACAACCCACATTTTTTTGTTTTTGTTTCTTTCCCCAAGTTGCATGATTTAACAATAATTTAAAACATCATCACGCACTCTTAGTGCAATGGTTACTCTACAAATATTAAGTATTTATGGGATGTGGGAGACTCGCACACATATACAAATTTTTTTTTAGAGTTTCAACATATGGCATCTGCTCTGATAATAACTTTTTATTGTTAGATCAAAACACCAATCAGTTTTTGGTATATGCGAGAATTGAATCTTAGATCTCTTATTCAACCATCAGAAAATTTACCAATTGAGTTAACTGGAACCTACCATACATATACACTTAGATTATGTTAGAATAGAATTTTTATTTTGTATAAAAAAAACAATAATTAAAAACAAATTTAAATTATATTTAGGGTCCGTTTGGATACAACGTATTTTGTTGAAAACTGAAAACACTGTAACAAAATAATTTTTAAATGTATGAATAGTATCGTGGGACCTATTTTTAAATTTTTTTTCTAAATAAAGTGCTTGTAGGTCCCTTGAACAGTACGTGAACAGTGCTAAATAGTGCACTCTGTCGGAGAAAATCTGAAACGCATGAACAGTGCATGGATGGAGGAAAAGTTAAACTTCACGCCAAAAAAAATGTTGAAAATGTAAACGCAGTAGACGTGATCCAAACAGATACTGAGAATAATCTTATGATTGCTCTATTTATCATCAAATTAAGACTTTTTATTTAATTATTAAAAATTTTGTCAATTAAACTAACTAAAACACCCAATACACGCACTATTGTGGCTACTTAAAAACCCTATGCCTGTGGTGGATAAGAACGGTGGCCCTTTTAAAATTAAAGAATATCCACGTAAAGAAATTTAAAAAATTTTCAGTCCCCAGTCAATATCATTCTTCAATCATAATCACATGGAATTTCTGTCTTACGGCAAATCCTTCTTTTAATGTATAAAAACATCTCTCTTCCCCGCTCTCCTTTTAAGAGGTGCGCGTGTTGTACTCAAGACGGAAAATAATTGTAATATTTCCTGAGTTTTTTTTTTTATTTATTATTATTACAATTTCTTTTGGGATACACTCTTAAATTATTCATTAAAAGCATTCCCATTGTGATGCACAAATTTATGAAATATATCATACAAAAATATTAATAACATAATAAAAAATGAGTAATAAAATAGACTGTAAAAAAAAATAAAAAATAAAAACAACAATTACTTAAAGTTACATAGCAGTAAGCACATTGCATAAGACTCATTTTTTGTTAAAATAAAGATAAAATTATTTTAATTTTGATCCAAGTAGTATTCTAAGTTTCTTAAAACTTTGATTAGTGCCTAAATGGTGATAGAGTTTAACTTGTATATATATATATATATATATAATAGAAATTCTACTCTAGTCTAATCTAAGTATATATGTATATAAAACTTCCTCTTGAAGTCTTTAAACCTCGGCCCTTTATCCTCCACACCTTATAAGCACTTATACCTGTGGAGTGACCATCAAAATCACATTATTCACTTATGATTTGGGCTAATTTGAATTGTACTTTCTCACTTGAGGTCAAATATACTATGGAGCCATAACTCATCTATGTGTCCACCATAATAAAAATAAAACAAACATTATAAGAATCAAAATCCCCTCCTATGGGTTTCAGTTTGAACCACGACCCTTACCCTCCACACCCTATAAGCACTTATACTTGTGAAGTTGCCAATAAAAATCACATTGTTCACTTGTGATTTGGGGTGATTTGGGCTAATTTGAATTGTACTTTCTCACTTGAGGTTAACTATGCTATGGAGCCATAACTCATCTATGTGTCCACCATAATAAAAATAAAACAAACATTATAAGAATCAAAATCCCTTCTCGTGGGTTTCAGTTAGTTCAACTGGTAAAGTTTCTGATGGTCGAATAAAAGATCTGAGGCTAATTTGAATCAAAATCACATTATTCACTTGTGATTTGGGCTAATTTGAATTGTACTTTCTCACTTGAGGTTAAATATGCTATGGAGCCATAACTCATCTATGTGTCCACCATAATAAAAATAAAACAAACATTATAAGAATCAAAATCCCCTCCTATGAGTTTCAGTTTGAACCACGACCCTTATCCTCCACACTCTATAAGCACTTATACTTGTGGAGTGGCCAATAAAAATCACATTGTTCACTTGTGATTTGGGGTGATTTGGGCTAATTTGAATTGTACTTTCTCACTTGAGGTTAACTATGCTATGGAGCCATAACTCATCTATATGTCCACCATAATAAAAATAAAACAAACATTATAAGAATAAAAATCCCCTCTCGTGAGTTTCATTTAGTTCAACTGGTAAAATCTCTGATGGTTGAATAGAAAATCTAAGATTCAATATCTACCTACATCAAAAATCGATTGGTATCTTGGTCTGATAATAAATAGCTATCATCGAGAGTGAACGCTTTATCATCAAAAGCGAACGTCATACGTTGAAACTCTTGAAAAAAAAAATCCTCTCCCCCCTCTTTCTTCATGGTATTATTGTATTAGCATGTAAGTTGTAGTGTAATGCTATAGCGCAAACCCAACATATAATTTTAGCATTAAAACTTAAAACAAGAAAAAAAATTAGTTAATAATTAAAAAAAATAAATAAGTTCTCTTAAAATTCCAAAGAATTTTGTTAATTGAAGTAGTTTCTCTAAACTTTCTTAAAACCTTGGCAAAGAGTAAAGTGCTCAAAGACTATAATTGAAAACTTTTTAAAATTTAAAGTTTGATTTGAAATCACCTAAACTATAAAGGGAATCATATAATTTACTCAAGTTCATAAAAAAGTATAGCTACTTGACACGCAAAAAAAAGTGTAACCATTTAGCACATAGTGAATATTTAACTTTTATTATACATTTTTATCCAAAAAAAACTTTTATTATACATAATATATGGAAATCATTTTTTTTTCACTTTTTTCCACCATTAATAATAAAATGGGTAAGACCGACATTATCACACGCGCTGTGGGATGAGAGAAGTGTGACTACGATGAATAAAATAAAATAATTGAATGAGAAAAGAGGCGCACCAACCGACTATGGACTTCAAAAAAACTACGTTGACTGTCCTAATTGAACAGCGGGGACCAGGCCCACTACGCTCTCCATCATTAAAAAAAAAAAAAAAAAAGAGAAAGCGCTCTCCATCATTACGTTGCTACTTTTGAAGCAATTTCGTATTCCCATCTTTGTCAATGGACCGTTCATATACTCTGTATTTCATAAATTTGTAGCTACTAGCTAAACTTTTCTTAAATGTATTCTTCTCTTTCAATTGATGAATTGACAAATAGAGTACTCATTTCTAACCAAGGAAGTCGATACCGTACCGGTACCGGCCGGTACGTACCGTACTGGTTGCATTCCGGTATCGAAACATTAACGTTTCGTACCGGTTTAAATACCGGCCGTACCGGCCATGTACCGGCCAATTTCGGGCAATACCGGCCGGTACCGGGCGTACCGGCCGGTATAGAAAAAAGTTTTTTTTTTTTTTTTTTAAGTTTTGTAATTTTTGAATTTTTGTTAGGATAGAATGATAACTTATTTGCATTAACTTGTTAGTATTATTTGTTTTCTTAGTATGCAATGATAACTTTTAAGCTTTCTATTTTTTATATTGTGTGTTTTTTTTTTTTTCTTTTAATTGATACTAAAGTCTAAAATTATAAATAATTAGTTTTGAATTGAGGAAATGTTTTATGGTAAACTTTTATATTTATTATAATATATATACATACACATACATATATATATTTATTTAAAAATATAAAAAATAGCGGTAAACCCGAAACGGTACACCGGTATTGACCGGTATCCGAAATATACCGTACCGCTGGGCAAACCGGTACAGCCTCCGGTACGGTATTGACTCCCTTGTTTCTAACACCTTTTCTTTATTGGCTTGCATATCTCTTAATGGATAAAAATGGTTAGACACACCCACTTTAAAATAGCATTTCCAACTCGCGATATCAATTCAAAAAATTTGTGCAATAGTATGTATAATAGAGTATGTGTAACAAACACTACTCTAAAATAAAATTGTGATTTCAACTCATGATTTTAGTTCAAAAAAATTGTATGTAATAGTGTATATAATAGGGTATATGTCACAAACGCTACCCTAAAATAAAATTGTGTTTTTAACTTACGATTTCAATTCAAAAAATCTATATGTAACGGCTAGTGTGTTTAATAAGGTATGTGTAACTAACACTACCCTAAAATAAAATTGTATTTTCATCTCACAATTTCAATCTAAAAAATCGGTGTATAATGATATGTGTATAAGAGAATATATGGGTAAGTAACGCTACTTAAAATAATATGGTTTGATTTCCCTAATATGGTTTGATAAGGATGGTAGAACTCTCCTTCACTCCTTCACCAACAGGGTGAATATAATCAAGTTGGGGCATTTCGGATTGGGGTAATAAATTTGATTTCATGTTTAATAAAAGTTATATTTAAAACTCAATTCTTTTCAAAACGTTTCAATTGGCCTCCATCTTTTGCTAACAGCCGTCTACTGCGAAGGTGTTACAAATTTTTTTTTTTTTTTTTGTAATTAGAAATTAATTTTAATCAAGTTCCATTATCCCCACATATAAATTATAATAAAATACCTAAAATTAGGTATGATGGTATGGCATCTATCAAAAACAATACCTAAAATTAGGTTAGTATAATTTTCTTTCACGAATCCTTATTCCTCATCTTCATAATCAATTCAAACCTTGCTCTTTTTTGTTTTTGTTAAATACAAAAGTTTTTAATTTTTATCAATTCTTGTCAAGAGCTTGTTACCTTAATTGATATCTTATGGTATTTCTAATGAAAATGTCCTGAATTTAAATTTTCTCCTCAACTATCAAATTATTATTGATAGGGATGTTTTTACTTATAACCCAGACACGTCATATGAGAGAAATCGACGGTGCCTTCAAGTCCGTCGCTCCCTTTGGAGAAGACCAAAGGACTAGAGCGATGGCATAGAAAGCGACGAGGCCACACTGAATCCCGACAGACAGAATATCCAACAGCTAAACGGAAGGCCAACAAAGAGTATCGAGAGCCAATAGGTCTAGCATGACTTTACTTGACCCTCACGAAAATTTACTCAAGGGAACATCTTGCTAATCACACAAAATAAACTTGCTACAAATTCATACTCCCTCATATGGAAAGACGCCCTATAATCTCAGAAACCCTAGTATCATATCTTCTCCATAAGGAAAAATCCCCACTCTCAAGGGATCTTGGTTCCCACTAGCTGCTATATAAGCACCAGACCTCCATTTTTCTCAGGTATGTAGAAACACTCTAGCTCTCTCACTATAGGGTTCATAAAGACTTCTCATTCACTAACTTGACCTTCAGAGGGTTTTTGGCCAATACCACTCCAGTGCCTTCTATTTGGTCCCCTTATTCTTATTCATAGGTACCCGTTGGAGCGATTTGGAACCTTCAACTCACTGATGATTTCAACACATCATCAATTATTATTATTATTATTATTTCTCTCTCTCTCTCTCTCTCTCTCTCTCTCTCTCTCTCTCTCTCTCTCTCTCTCTCTCTCTCTCTCTCTCTCTCTCTCTCTCTCTCTCTCTCTCTCTCTCTCTCTCTCTCTCTCTCTCTCTCTCTCTCTCTCTCTCTCTCTCTCTCTCTCTCTCTCAGAATGTATTAGATTTGGACCATTGGTGATGGGGATAAGTTGCAACCATCGATGTGAATATGATGGTAATAACTACTCTATCCATTGAGGTATCAATAGCTAGGCTTAAAGGGCATTAAAGGACCATAGGCACTATTGAGTATTGAGCCATAGCACCAACTTAAAAGAGAAGTCCCCACCCACACCAAAAGCTAATTGGTGTCTTAGTCTGATGATAAAGAGTTATCATCAGGAGTGGACACCATAAGTTGAAACTTTCTTAAAAAAACAAGAGAAGTCCAAAGTTCCAAACTTATTCATGAGGAAAAAAAAAAAAAAAAAAACATAAACGATATGCAATAATTTCTTTCTTTCTTTTTTTTTTTTTTTTTTTTTTTTTTTTTTTTTTTTTTTTTTTTTTTACTTACTTAGGACCTAATTTGGACTTAGATTTTACCTTTAACTAGTTGACACCCAAATCTACGTTATTCTCTTTGTTATTCATGAGAGAGAGAGAGAGAGAGAGTTTTTGTTAAGAAACATACACGTATAATTCATCATTTCTTACACTTAAAAATGTCTTGGAGATGGTCACACACATGAATTTTATTTTAACAAGCATGCACTCACACACAAAAGTATGGTATATTTATTTAGGAGAGCACACAGAAATTCATCTCATCATGATTTGGAACTTGTTGAATCGTTTCGTGGATACCAGTATCTGTTGAAAAGCCAAAGTGAATCAAATTCCACTGCATATCCATCTTGATTACAGTTCCAACTTGTAAAGTTGTGATTTACAACTATGTTTTATGTTGGCTTTATTCCATGACAAAAAGTGTTGTAATTGCTTTAATTTTGTTCCTTGTATTTTGTGGAATTTTATTGTATTGGGTTTAGTATTAAGTTAGTGAAGAATTGAGCATGAATTGAAGAATTAGTGCAATTTCACGACTAGCTCGCAAGAAGTTCGTGAGAAGAGTAACTTGCGAAAAAGGGCAAGTGAGAAGCACATGCTGGAAGCTGAAGAGTCTTGCTAGGCTGTCAATTTCACGACTATCTCATGAGAAAGGCCAACCCGTGAAGTACCCACGAAACTCTCTACCTGGAGGATTTTAAGTGTAATTTTCTTACCCTTCACCCATACTATATATATATATATATATATATATATCTTCATTACCCACAAAAGTAAGAGAGGTTATTCAGAAAGAAAAACCCTAGATAAGTTTTCTACAACACAACACACCCATCTTTTAGAGAGAGAGCTACTCATCTTTAGTGAGAAATCATTGTAGCATCTTCTCCTTCCCTCTCCCATTATATACCTTAAGAGGAGATTTGTACCCAAACACAACTCATACCTATTCAGAGTGTTTTGGAACTTGGGAAGCTTTTAGGGATTTGCCAAAAGAAGCGGGTGAGGCTTGGTAGATGCAATCAGGCATATTACAGGATCCGAAAAGTTAGAGAAGACATGACTTCGAGAAGTCTGTTAGTAGCAAGAACTTGGAGGGCTCAAGTACATTATGTAGATTAGGCTTGGAGGGTCTTTTGTTATTCGTGTACTCCAACTTTATTCTCTAGTGAATCGATTTCGACTTGGAGGGTCGCAGAGAGATTTTTCACCGAGTTCTTCGGTTTCCTCTTCGATAACACATCTTGGTGTTATCTTGTGTTTATATCTCTTTTTCCTTACTCTTGTGCTTTACTTTTATTATTTATTGTTCATGTGTATGCAGATCCGGTGATTGCGCTTTATTTACTCTTATTCCGCACTTAGTTTAAGTTAGAGTAAAAGTAATCTAGCCGTAATTTTTATTTGGGGGTCTGACCAAGCTCATTTGTTTTTAGCACAAATCCGAGCCCTTTCACATGGTATCAAAATGGGTACACTTATTTTGGTTTCATTACCTAAGTATAATCCTTGACCCTTTGTGTATATTGCCATGGATAGTGCTTAATATGATTTTATAGATGTTGTTGATTGTAACATGCCATGTGTTTGTGAAAATGCATCTATGAGTGTTTATCCTCATGCTTGTGATGACATATTACATGACTCCTTAGGTGTTGTTGAAATTCCAAATGTCAAACTCTTAAAGAAAAAGTTTAAGAAGTTTCATGAAATTTGAGCAAGTTCACTAATGTAAATGATGATTTGATTGCTAAGATCAATGAATCCAACAAATTGGTTGAAAAGTATAAGAAACTTGCTAAAAATTCTTGTGAAAAGTTGAAAGAGTTTAAATGTTTGAATATGGACTTGGATGCTAAACTTGTTTTGTCTAACAAACTTGTTGATGATCTTAAATGTGAAAATGAATCTTTTAAGATGCATGTCAAGTGTTTGATTGTTGAACCTATTGCTAAAAATGAAGAAAATCTTTGTTGCAATCATGTTGTGTTGCTCGATTTTATGCCTATTGTGAGTTCTACCTTTAAAGACAAATTGGTATACATTCCTCCATACAAAAGAAACCAAAAAGTGGAGAGAAAGTCTCTTAAGCCTAAGCCTTCATTTAGGTCTCATCCTAGGGATTTGAATGGATCTAAGTTTATTCCTACTTGCCACTATTGTTATGTGATCGGTCACATAAGACCTCAATGTTCCATGTTGAAGAGAGAATAAAACCATATTGCTAGATCCCTCCCTAAAAGCCTAGTGGACCTAAACCCATTGTTTGTCACCATTGTGGTGCTTTTGGTCATCTAAGACCTCACTGCTCTAAGTTTCAAGTTCTTAAAAGAATCAAAAGGAAAGAGAAAGTTGAACTTCTTGGAAGTTGTGCTTTGCAAGCTAAACCAGATTTGATTGAAAGTAGTAAGTTGTTAAAGCATGTGGTTAATGCTCTTACCTCCTTGTCTTTGTGCATCTCCGGTTCTCATTCTTCCAACCCTCGTCTCACTTCTCATGAGACACTCATTCTAAAAAAGCATTCCATTTGGGTGACGAAGGGTTTCTATGGTTGAACTCTTACTCTTTTGGTCATTGATCTAATTCTTTCAATTTTTGTAGGACTCTTCATGCATTAGATGTTTTATTATCGTGCATTTGTGCATCATGCAACTCTTTATATGCATTATTTTTGTTTTTGCATTTGATCTTACTTTTATGCTTTTGCTTTATGTGAGTAAAAAATCCAAAAACACAAAAAAGTGAAAAATTCAAAAAGTTTGATCGTATATGTTTAGGCACATTTCACATATGAGTTTGGCCTAATACCTCTGTATTAATGGCGTAATGCATTTACGAACTTAGTTTGTTATGTATGCACATTCTTTAAGTGTGAGCGACATCTAGAAATCTAAGTTTGATTGTTGTAAATAAATTTTCAAGCTTGTCATGAATGATTGGTCAATAATCTTGCTTGATCTTGATACATGCATAGACTTGTGCCTATATATCTCCTTACATTTTTTTTTTCCTTTTTTGAAGAGTTCTACAAATGTCTATCTATAAAAGGAGAAAAGAGCTGAAAAAGCCTTGCTTTGAAAACTAATTTGACTAGGAAAATGTGGAGCAAATTTGTTTTAAAATATATAGTGTCAAAGCCAAAGGCTTACTTGTCAAAAATATATCAAAAAGTTTATGGCATCATTTCTAAAGAATTTGAATTGTATTTGATCAAAAGTATGATGATACATATAAATTGGTTGTCAAGTAACACTAGCATAAAGAAAACCATTGAGCTAAATTGAGAATGGTAAAAAAAATATTAAAAGTTTGCAATGCATTAGGATTTTGGGAAACCAATGATGATAGTCATATTTCAAATACTAAAATAGAAGTGTATAGAGTACTTACAGATCGTTCACAGCAACTTTGTACTGTACGAATGCTTTCTCCTATAATACTCTCATGGTTTCTCCTTCCATATAATGATCAGCGTTACTGTTGTACCATGGTGGACGCATTATAACAATCAACCATGGTGTCTCACTTCTATTAACTTTTGGTATGTCACTATTGAACCAACTGTACTGAGGAGTGGAGTAACCTTCAAAGAGGAAAAGGAGATAGAAAATACAAATAACATTACATGATATCATATTCGAAGTCAATTGTGAAAGCATTATTAGAATTTTCTACAAACAATCCATGACCTAGTCAAGAGGCATCTTAATTAACATTTTTTTTTTTTTGGCTGAAGGCATCTTAATTAACATGCATATAGGACACTGTACTCAGGAAATAAAATCTTAACCATAAAATGAACTCTTTCAATTTACAATGAAATGTAGATGACCCTATACCAGGTTCTTATGATTTATAACATTTGTCATAATTCTTATAAGACATTTGAGCCATAATATTTTTCCAAACTGCAAGTTTAAACATATACCCTGCTCCATTTTGAGACATATGTGTAGTATAAATGCCATTTTAACAACAAGAAGCAAGGAAAATGTGTCCTTAGAATATACTAAATATGAAGACAAGACTAATTTAAGACAAAGCTCTGGCAATCACCATATAATTTTTGTTGAACGCAGATACTTACCAAATGTTAGGGACACATTTTATGTAATTGGCTAATCTTTTAACAAAATGAACTTTACTTGTAATTGGGTAGATTGAGGATGGGTTTAAGACTTCAAGAAACATGTTGTTCAAGTCAAGTGTTAAAGTCATGAATATCTGACTAAGAAACAAATGAAGAAGAGCTGTT